>NW_008615906.1:13801-22390 GCF_000691845.1 Merops nubicus | reverse complement strand
CCCTTGAGCCGGCTACAGCTGCTCGGGGGCATCGCGCCGTACCCCGCGTGGTTGCTCCGTGCCTCCGCGAAGTTACCCCTTAAACTCGGGCTTCCTGGCCTCATCCCCTTTGCGTGTCGGCGCGTTGGTCGCGGTTGTTTCTGGTGGTGTGGATTTGGCTTGGATGTAAATCTATCCTACATGTGAGCGTGTCTTAGTCATAGCTTTGCAGCTGCACAGGAGGCCAAAGCTTCGTTTTTCTGTCACTTCTAGCAAGGAGTAAACTCTCAAATTATGCAAGTAAACTTACACTGAAGTTCTATGTATGTATATGCAATATGTAATGTATATATATGTAAAATATATATATACTCTCAGTGTGGTAGTTGGGGAGTACTAAAATATACATTCCATTGTCATTCCTGATTGGCTAATGCTTGGCATGAAATGTAGAGCAACTATAACGTCTAATTTCTCTATGTGTTTTTTTTCATAGACATTGGCATTAACCTGACGGATCCTATGTTCAGGGGAATCTACAGGGGAAGGCAAAAACATCAAGGTAAATGTTTCTTTGTAGCCACTGAAAGACAGAGTTCCTCATGTTAAAATGGAAGTCTTTTGTTGCAAAGTGAGGTTAGAAATTTTTCTTTTCTCCTCAGAAACTGGATGCATGTTATTTACTGTGGCTTGAAGAAGAATGTGGCAAACTAAGTTAGGTGTTCTAAGCAAAATATCTTCTTTTCTGCTGAATTGCTGTTAAGTTGTCATACAGGTAACTGCTTCTAGAACAAAATGGAAAATTGCTGATGTATTTATGTTAGGATTGCATGGAAGAGGTGTGACAATTATTAACAGTAAACTATCAAAATAGTGCACTGATGAATCTTAGTGGCTAATTGTAACTGATGCTTTTTTGCTCTTGTGGCCTTCAGAAATAGTTGTAAAACCAGAGAGTTTAATAAAGTATGTTGAAAAACTTCTGTTGACTTCTTGAATTTAAATTGGCTCTTCAGTTACTACATTTTGTTATTGTCTTCTAAAGATTAATCAAGTGTGGTTTAAAGATTGTTCATGATAGGTATTTTAACTGCATGAAAGATATTTTTAGTTGAAAAGTAGTTAAATTATGCTGTAAAAACTTAAGTTCAATATATGACCTTTCAATGAACTTTCACAGATGACTTGTTGGATGTGGTAGAGAGAGCAGTCAAAGTTGGTGTTAAAAAGGTAATTTCTTCTAATAAAATTTCTGTAATATTTTAAACTCCTTTCTGATACTTTGATTTTTAGTGCTCAGTATTAAACCAAAAGTTTCTGGAACTTGCAGTGGGAAGTGCAGTAACTTTCTTCAACAGCATAAAGCAGAGCACTGTCTTCCCTTTGCACCAATCACTAGATATTTTTTATTTAAGTTCAGTGGTATCCTATGCAATAGGTGTGTAGAATTGCTTTTCTGCAGTTTCAGCAGAAAGATGTTCTCCTCTGATCTACTGCAATCAACGAGGCATCATTTCCCATGTTAGTTGTATTCTAGGCAGCCATTCCTGTCTTCTTCTATGACAGTGACTCAGTAGTTACCACTACAGATCAAAATTCAAAAACTTTTTCTGACAGTGATCTGTCAGCTACTTCTGTCTGTGAAGGAAATTGGTAATGCCAGAAGAGCTGGGGGTGCCCACAAAGTCTTACAGCTGAGACAGCTGAAAGTCTGCTGGTTAATACTGGCTTACATGTATTTAAACTGCATCACTGTGAGCAGGTTTGTAACTCTGGGTTTGAAATCAGTGTTTTCATCAGGGGACCACTATCCTGCAATTACAACAGTCCAGCCTGCTTGTGTCTCTCTAAACTGAATAAATTATTCAATTATTACTCAGTTAAAAATTAAACCATTCTACTGTATGAATAAGTGCATCTTTATTAGAAATAAAGACATAAAACTTGCTCTAGAAGAGGAACAGAGATCTTAGAAATTTGCTGAAAAGCTCTCATCTGAAAATAGTACGAAATAAACTGGGAGACAAAAAACCCAACCCTGTCATGTTGGAGATGTTACCATACTGTAGCAAGTACAGAATCATAGTCATGTGCCATGCAAGTGCTATTTAATCTTTATAACACCCCCTGAAAGGAAGTGGCAATCTTCCTGTTTTATCATCAAAAGCAGATTGGCTGGATAACTTTCCAGATGCACAGTGGATTCAGAAATGGAGTTCAGGGGTTCCAAGCCCTTGGCTGTGTATCTGCTCTTGCTACTGGCCTCTAAGGTGTTAGAATCTGCTCCTTCCCAGCTTGTTTGTACTTGCCTAGAAGCTTAAGCTGTTTATTTGAGAATATTTCTGGTTTTTCCATATAGGTGCTGATCTATGGTAATTTTTTGTGCTGTATGTACACTGAGCCAATTGCGGCTTGATTTTTTTTTTTTTTTTTTTTTTTGCTGGTGCTGTTGGGATGTGTCCATCTCCAATGGACCATGCTGCAGAAGTGTCCAGCCTGGTGCTCTCAGAGTCTGGTGTACAGCATTTGTAGGGATAAGAGTTGCAGTGGAGTTATGATTTATTAGAACCTAGGGTGCAAGTCCTGCAAGTGGAGGTTGAACAAACACTGTAAGCAAGAATTGTGGTGTCCTAACCTTTGATCTTGAGGTAACAATAAAAGATCAGAAACAGAAATTCTTAAATGTGTAATCCTGACTCTGACACAGACTCTTTTGTTGCTGGATCTACTTACTCATGTCTTGTTTTGTGCGATTTAGTTTCTCCACCTGTAAGACGGGGAGAATGTTCCTGAACATCATTTCTTGAATGCAAATAAAGCTTCTTAAGTCATTGTCTAAAGAGGTTAATATCACTGCAGATAGAAGTATTTTACTCATTTAATGGTTTAAGTACTTGCCAGAGAAGATACATCATTTTTTTTTTCTTCATCAAGTGTTTACTGGTTCCTGAAGACCATTGAGGTTTGTTACTGATTTATGAAATTCTGTTGTATATACATGAGTAATTGTCTTCTGATGTTCTCTGTCTAGATTCTTACTTTATTCCTGCTTTCTTAAATATTCTGTTTCGTATTTGAAGAACACACTTGCTGACAGCACTTTTCTTCTTCCAAGTTTCTTATTACAGGTGGGAGTCTACAAGACAGCAAAGATGCATTGCAGCTGGCACAGACAAATGGTATTTTCACTTTCTATTTGCATTGTCAGTCAGAAGTGCAACCTTCTCCACTCTCAGAATTAAGAGTTCAGAAGGAGCTGCCCCTAGAGGTGTTCACAGAATCTCAAAGCAGAAGGAGACATTATGTTTCAGGATAGGATGAGTGCATTGTGTGTGAGTTTCTGTAGGTTGCTTTTTAGTTCCGTGGGTGTCGGAAGGAATCGGTCTTTCCTGTGATTCCTATTTCTAGATAAAAACAGAAATTACAGGAAATGTAATGAAAAAAGATTTGTTACAAGGCTTTTTTCTAGAAATAAGGTAGAATGTTTTTATGATGTGGAATATATGTTCTCTGATGGGGTTTTGTGTTTGTTACTTAGCAGTCTATCATGACCAGCTTGAACAAGAATCTTTCTCTTTATGGTTCTCCTCCTGCATTTCCATGTCTTTCAGTGAAAAGGCAGACATCATTCCACTAATTACTTAAATATATCCTTGAACTAAAACACATGTTAAAGTCCTATTTCTGAAGAGAACTATAGAATAATTTAGGTTAGAATGAACCTGAATAAGTAATTTGGTCTTACTCAATCCACATCCATCAAAGCAAGACTACCTTCACTATTAGATCAAGTAGCTCAGGGCCTTATAGTCTCCAGCCTGCCCCCAAGCTTTTACATTCTTCTTGAAGGCACTTAGCAGAAATGTTCATTTTGGCACTAAAGCAATCTAGATTAGATATTTGGGTAAATCCAGCTAGATGTTCCTTGTGAATTCTGTCAGCTGCTGTAGAGGCACACAACAGAAATCGCACTCTGCCTGCAGAGCTTACAGCCAAGAAGAACCTGATGCATTTTGAATGAGATGTAATTCTAGGTGGTCTTAAGAGTTCTCTTCCAGCCTCAACAGTGGTATGGTTTGTTGAGGGCCACTCCACCAGAATAATTCAGGTTTGATTTGGAGGCTTGGAATGTGTTAAATGAGACGTGTGCATCCCCCCACTGGAGATACGTTCTAAAGCAGAAAATATCAGTGTAACAAAGTGGTCACCAAGATAAAGATGTTCAAAGGGTGTTTTCTTTTCAGATTATGAGTATTAAAGTCCAGATATACTGTCTATACCTTATATATTTTTTCTTTTTTCTTAAAACCTTCTAATAGTATCTTGCTTTAGACATGTTTTACAGTACTGTTGGCTGTCATCCTACCCGCTGTGGAGAATTTGAGCAGAGTAGCCCTGAACGGTATATATCCGAATTAAAAAACCTGATTGAAAAGAATAAGACAAAGGTTGTAGCAGTTGGAGAATGTGGCTTAGGTAAGTGTTATCTTAGTACTTTTTTTTTTTTAATAGACATTAAAAACTCCTAAAACACTAAGTGGTTTTTTTTTTTTTTTGTTCTTTCTATTTGTAGATTTTGATAGATTAGACTTTTGCCCAAAGGACATCCAACTCAAGTAAGAAACTTCTGATGACTGTAAAATGACTTGTAGCAATTTACAGGAGTGTTTTCTCTGTTATGTTCTACCACCTAATATTTTGTCAGGTGTAGAGTTGGCAATTTGCAGGATAGATTCTGGGTTTTATTGGCAGAAATGGGCCTTTCTTAAAGAAAGATGCCTACATTCAGGCAGTGCTATGTGCTAAATTTTGCTACTAGCCTGGTGTTGACTTAGCATGTCTTTCTGTAGAATTGATCAGAATTTGTGAGTGTCTGGGTGTGACAGATGTTTGCTCTTGCTCATATTCAAGAACTCTTGGAGATTCGCAGGGAGAATAACATAACTGTAGTGTCTGAAAGAGTTTGGGTCTGGATTGAAAGGCATGGGGAAGGGAACAGAACTGTGAAAAAACAGTAAGTCAGCAGGGGGAAAAGAATAAGCTTTTAGCAAGGGAGGTGTCAGCTGGGAGCAGGTGACTAAGGGCTGGTAAAGAAGGTAGTCTGAGGAGCTGGAGAGATCAGTGTTTTGAAGTAGCATATGCAGCCTGGACACTGAATGGGAAGAAGCTGGCACAGCCTGCAGTCTGGTATTGAGAACTTCTCTACGGAGGGCACTGACTGAAAGATACGTCATAAATTTGAATAAGATGAGTGATTGTGATTTCATATTACTGTTCTGAGTACATTAGTCACTTGGGGGCAGTGGTTAGTTGTGGGTTTTTTTTCTAGATGCAGTAGGTTTTTTTCATTAGCAGTAGGTAGATTTAATTTCTTCTGAGTAAAACACTCAGCAAAGTGAACGTAACATTTTTTTCCTGGTAGACTTCGGTGTACAATTCAGCAAAGCACACCTTGGAGCATAACCTGTTTCCTTTCTGTGGCAAACTAAAACACTGGTAGAGTATCATACTTTAAGATCCTTACTGCCTTGATGTTATTTAGGGGGGGAAAAAAAAAAATCTGATTTTTCTTATCTGTAGCTGAAGACTTGTAGTGAAAAACTTCTAATCAAGTGCACTGAAATTGGGTTTTGAGGAAAGAGGTGACAGGGTAGAACAGAAATTCTTTTATGAGTGGTAGGTGTGTCCTTACCTGATAAGGGTTGATGATGACAGAAAGTCTTTATCGGAGCTATTTCAGTGAATTTTATGAAATACATCAATCTAGTTTCTCAGAACTCTTTGGGAGCCCTTCCTGGAAACTGAAGTTGGAAGGAGGTGATTGATGAAGAAGATAGAAAGCAAGAAATATGAGGGAGTGAGGAAACATCGAAAGCCTCAAGGGCAGATGCCTGCAAACATGGTGTTCATAAATTCTGCATTTTCTAAATGGACAGCTTTGCTTGCTCTTCATCCTGCACGTTTGTGAAATACAGTCAGGGCTGGGCTTGCTTTAACTTTTCCTGATCGGGATATAGTCTGCCTTTCATGACCTTTAGCAGACTGGGTGGTGAGTTTTCTGAAGTAATATTCAACATATGCTTGATAAATGAACTAAAGTGACGGAGACGGGTGACTGGTTTCCAGCTGATCCATAGTCCAGGCACTGTAGCAGTCACTGCAGTAGCTAGCAAGCAGCTGCAGAAAGTGTGGTAGTTTCCCAGTGAGTAGTATCTGAGCATGACCTCTGTTTTGTTTGAAGTTTAATCATTATTTTCTAGTTAGTTATGCTGCGTTTTCTTCTGGATAACTCTCACCTGTAAGGTGATCGTAATTTTTTAAATCCCTTTGTCTTGGATTAAAAAACTAATAAAGAAAGAGGAAAGTTCTTAGAAGGCAGCCCAAAGAACATTTTTATCAGAATTTGTCTGTGTTCCCATAACTTTTCTAACAGAAAATGGGGATTGGAATGGTAGCTTTATTAAGGTACTGCCTCTATTTTATGGTGAAGGTCAAGTTACAAACAGGCTGGTAAGTCTATTGAAGTTTCACTTATGCTGTGCTACTGGGAAGGGTTTGTGGGGCTTAGCAGCACAGAAACAGGGATTTTCTTAACCAAAAGTGAGAGGGTAAACAAAGTCACATGCTTTGTTACTCATACATGAATCCAGATTTGCTTGTCTAGGGATATTCTACCTCAGCAAGGCCAGTTTGCTTCAGCTCCTTTAGTGTCTTGATCCCAAACTTGAAAATATCACAGTATTTGAACTTTATGGTAAAAACTAAACCTGCAAACATCCATGCTGAGATATTGTCAAACTTCCTTATTGAGAAGTAACACAGAACCAGTGTATGTTGGATGACAGTCTGCTCACCCAAAGAAAAAGGTGCTTCCTTCAGCACTGCAACTAGTAAGGTTTAGTTTTCTGTTGACTTATTTCATTGCCATTCTGCTCACTGTATGTCTGGTTTCTTTGTGCTTTTCCAGGCTTTCTCTTTTTTTCTCTTTAAATTTTCCAAGAAATTCCCTCTGTGTAGCCTTTCTCTTCAACAGGGCAAGTGGCAGCATGTGTTAAGCTTCGTTGCTGCTAGGAATGGAAGACTGAGCTCCCCTTCCCTTTGTAGGGGCACTAAAATTTGTACTTTCAAGACCACTACCCTTCTCAAAATTAGATTGAAATTGGCAGTAGGTTACTTAGGGGATTTAATTGTGGCTCAGTCTTTAAAACCTCATTTCCTTATGAAATGAGTTTTATGCTTAAAAAAACAAAACCAACACATTAATAATCAAGCAACTGTAGCTATTTAACCACAGGAGCAATCATCAGTTGCAATTAAATTTATATTTAGTTAAACAAGGTAAACTAAGCACAGTAGCTAGACTACAAAGAAGATTCAGAGTAGGTGTAATTAAATCTCCTGAATTTTCATGTCAGTTTTGAACATTACATAGTATTTCTGTTCCACCAGAGATCTGCACTGATGAAGAAAGAAAGTAACTTTTATCAGAAAAATATCAACCAGTAATACAGAGAAAACTGCACAAACCATAATGAGCAGTTGCATTGTTGGATTAATGCTTAGTGTATATATGTGTGTGTTCTTCAGTTTGGGTGTTCTTGGCCACTTCTCTTTCTTGCTGCGTAGATCACTACAATGTGAATTTACCACAGGAACAAGTTTTATTTTAAATCCTTGCACAGTAAGAGCTTTTGCGTGACAAACCCACTAATTCTGTCTTGAGTTCTGGAAGACAAAAGCTGGAAAAAACCCTCTTCTACTGTCTATATTTGCTCTTCCACTGAGTTTCTGTTTAAAGATGAGTTTTGTTTTACAGGTATTTTGAAAAACACTTTGACCTGTCGGAACAGACGCAGCTGCCCATGTTTCTCCACTGCAGGAACTCACACGCTGAATTTTTAGGTGGGTTTTGTTTGAGAATTTCATATTCAGAGCAAACTGAATATGAAGTATCTGGAAACCTGAATATTTTGCTTTGTCTATTACAAAACTGACAGATTTTTGTTTCGTTTCATAGACATAGTAAGAAGAAACAGAGATAGATTTGTAGGAGGGGTGGTAAGTATGGATTTCAGCATAGCATTCATTATTACATGCATGTGTGTGAATATTGTTGCTTAATGTACAACTTCTTGTTTGCCATGGAATGTGGGTAGGCTTCCTGTTACCTCATTTCAGTTATTATTAATTAATAAGTGTTTTCCAGTCCCTTCTAGTATTTTTATTTTCATTGCTTATTTGACTTTTTTTTTTTGCAAGGTAAGAATACAGGTTGAGGAAAAAGCTCTGCAGCTGACGTGATGCCAGGTTTGGGGTCAGGGCTGCCCCCAGACCTGTAACAGATGCTCTCTATTAATCCCCCCCTCCCCTGCAAAGGGGAAGAGAAAGGGAATAAAGGTAAAGAGAAAGGGGATAAGGGGGAGAGACCTATGAATTAGAAAAGTAAAACAATTTTAATGAAAACAATACTACTACTACTGAAATTGAATATATACAAATGTGTACAAACCCAGTACTGAGCCCAACAACACCCTGACGGCAACACGTCACCGTGACCCCCGGCTGGGGAGCAGACCCGAGGGAGGGGCCCCAGGCCGGACTCGGCCACAG
>NW_008615906.1:0-13506 GCF_000691845.1 Merops nubicus | reverse complement strand
CCTCGGGTGTGTCCACTGCAGGAGCAGCAGAAGCGAGGAAGGAGGCGGAAGGGAGACGGCAGAGCTTGCCCCTCCTGATCCTTCAGCTTTTATACTGAGTCTGAGGGATATGGGATGGAATACCCCACTGGTGAATTTAGGGTCACTTATCTTGTCCTCTCCTTCCTGCAGGTGCAGCTTGTACTTTTTACCCCCCTCTGTGTTGCACACAGGAACTGCAGGAGCAGCAGAAGCGAGGAAGGAGGCGGAAGGGAGACGGCAGAGCTTGCCCCTCCTGATCCTTCAGCTTTTATACTGAGTCTGAGGGATATGGGATGGAATACCCCACTGGTGAATTTAGGGTCACTTATCTTGTCCTCTCCTTCCTGCAGGTGCAGCTTGTACTTTTTACCCCCCTCTGTGTTGCACACAGGATTTAGCAGTGACCTTGGTCTGCACACCAGTCCTTGGTAGTTACTTTAAACATGGAGCATGGTCACTGCTAGAAGCACACAGTGTCTGTGAAAATAAGCTGCTAACTTCAGAAAATGCAGTTAGAAGAGCTTTAGCTGGAAATTAAAATCACTGAACATAGTTCTCTTCTACCCCAAACAAGGACTAATGAGCAGTTTTTCTTGGCCTGTCAGAAGGACAGTTTAAGCACCTTATAACTGACATTGGCATTTTCCCAATGCTTCAGTTCTGTAACTGCAGTGCATTCAGACCACAGATAACTGAGGTGCTTGTTCCCAGTGGAGTTCATAACAAACATTTGCTTCTGACATTAGAAATTGTTTCCAAATTATATCCAGATGTAACTTTTGATTACTTTCTCTTTAGATATTTAGAAACATAACAGGAAAAACTTTGAATGAAATGGTTAGGAAAGTCCAGAAATGCTCTTTCAGGTTTCCATTATGACAGTTTTCCAAAAGCAATAAATGCTTGGATTCTTCTATCCTACTAACATCAGACCACACCTCTTACATCTCAGTCTCAGGTTTCCCCTTTGTTACTACAGAAACCTTCCCCTACTTGGCATCTTGTGCTCTTACATAATGCTGTACAGTCTCTCCTTCCTGACATCCTTCCTCTGCAGCTGACTGTCCCCTCGTGGCCTGGGGAAGCAGACAGTCTCTTTACTCCAGTGGGGCTGAGAAGCTGCTGTTCCCAGATGTTGTTTGTACCTTCTGACCTCACACTTGCCTCTTTAGTCCCCAGGATGGCCAGATTCCCCTGTCTCTCTACTACCAGTGGAGTAAAATCTGTGGATAGTGTAACACTGCTCTTACAATGTAATACAATGAATACTGAGGAAAGCATGTGAAAATTCAGCATGCCCAGGAGTGGTCCCTGTGTATGGTCTCCCACCTGTTGGCTACAAGAAGTCCCTGGGCCAAAAGCACCGTATAGGCCTTTTCTGCACATATTTATGACTAATAAGACATGGTAACCACTTTTCTGCCCTGTCCCATCATTAGGGTTTGTATCAATGTGTGATGCATACTATCAGAGGTATTTATGATGCAAGTAAAAACTGAGATGTAGTTTTAAAGGGCTGGCATTCTCAATGAAGTACATATATTTGTCTGTATGTGTGCATCTATATTTATATCTGTTCTAGGTTCATTCTTTTGATGGCACAAAGGAAGAAGCAGCAGCTATAATAGATTTGGATCTTTATATTGGAATAAATGGCTGGTAAGTTCTTTGCAGGAAATAAAAACTGTTTTAAAATGTCAGCTGTAGTGAACTCATTGTTTAAAAGAAAGCAATGAGGTCAATTTTTCAAAGCTCACTAGACTCTTAATCATCTGACAGATTTAGAATTACACTCATTAGTCTCTTAGCCATAGAAAGTTCTTAACTCATAGCTCAGGAAGTTAATCTAGTCTTAGGTCTGTTGCGCTGCCCTGGGGTCAATCCTTGTTTGTAAGTAAGTAAGGTTGTTGAGGGTGGAAGCAATCCTCCTGCAGCGTTGAAGCAGGGGTTCTGTGGGGGTGCTGTGTGCTCACTGGGGTGCGGTGGCTCCACTGGGGGGCTCTCCGCCTTCGCCGTTTGCTGCAAAGTTTGAATTTACAGGCAGCACTTGTAAAAAATGAAGCAAATTTTACTTGCCGACAAAATTATTTAGGAAGTTGCTTTTGCTGGAAAACATTTCAAGAGGCAAAGTAATTACTTTTATACACTTCTGTTGGGTTTGTTTGTAGTTCACTGAAAACAGAAGCCAACCTGGAAACGCTGAGATCTATTCCTAGTGAACGATTAATGATAGAGACCGGTAAGGTTTTCTGTCTTGGTCAGTTTGTGACTTAAAACACTGCTTGGCATCATGATATCCTTGTGTAGCAGTGATAAGGCAGAGTCAAGACCTTAGGAGTTGAGTGAAAAGCACTGGCTGTTTCCCTGCTTTGGAAAGCAATTCACAGGCTCCAGAAATACTCCTCCTCAGCCTTGTGCCAGGAGTAAGTTGCTGTGTTGGTTCCTGATGTTTCAGGGGAAGATGGAAAGGACAAATTGACAAGCACAGGTTTTTAAATGTCTTGCTTGCCAGAGTCCTGCTTGAATGTCTTTCAAAATCTAGCTTGCTGGAGGTGTGCTGAACACAGGGCAGTGGTGATGGGCTTGACACTGGTACCAGTAACAGCACTGGGCAACAGCAGCTCTTCAAATGGAGTGAAGTGGAGCAGCACTTCAGTTCCCCTCTTGGCCCAATGAGCTGTGATTTTAATTGACTGACGAGGGGGCCTTTTTTTTTTTTTTTTTTTGCATGTTCATTTCAATTATCAGTTACAGGAAGTTACAAACACAGTATTTATTTTAATTTCTGAATCCAAGACAGGAAAACCACAAACTCCCTAAATTCTTAAATTTATTTGCATGTGAAGTACAGCCCTGTTGGAAGTACACAGGAGGTTTCTGTGGAACACAGGCAGTGTATTTAGGTATCTTTATCATGTCAGAGGAAATTGGTATTATATGCTACCATTGCTCATTTTTAAAAATACAAGATCCTGAAGGTAATGGTATAAAAATCCAAAGATTGTGAAGATATCAAATTTGGGATTGGAAGTCACCAGAGGAGATTGCAATAACTTTTGTCTGTGGAAGTGGTTGATTGAACTATATCATGCTATTCTCAAATGGTTACTTTTTTTTTTTTTTCCAAATTGAACTAGATGCACCTTGGTGTGGAGTGAAAAATACTCATGCTGGATCAAAATACATTAAAACTACATTTCCTACAAAAAAGAAATGGGAAATAGGGCACTGCTTGAAGGACAGAAATGAACCCTGCCACATAATGTAAGTGTACTACCATACTATTATTTAAAATATTTCAAATCTCACAGGCGAAAAACCGGAAAAGGTCAGTTCTCTAGAAACATATGTAGTAAATAGAGATTAATTTAAATGCATTGAAACTTGTGTGCAGCATTGCTTTTATAGCTCTGGAGAAAATTAGGAAGTCTTAATTTTCCCACTTTGGCAATTCTGGATGTAAAAAGCTCCCTGAAAGTGAAACCAGTGAAACCTGGTTTTGCTGGAGAAGGGGTTAAACCCTGTAAAGTCACCTGAATTGAATAAATTTCCCTGGGACAGGGGCAGCGCTGCAGCTGTGCAGCCTTCATGGGCATGCTGCTGCTGCTGCACTTAACAAAAAATGGCCCTGGGGAGCTTAGGTGTGAGCAACAGCAGTCAGCTTACAGAGCAGTGAAAGAAAACTCCAGGAGCTTATGGACAGTTAACAGAAACCTTTTTCTGCCACCTTTTCATGGGCTTCCTGGCGGAGGTGTGAGAAGCAGTAAAAATGTATTGTTGTTTTAGTGAAAGTATTTAGTTATGTCTCCATTAAATAGCACTGATAGGTGAAATGCCTGAATTTTCACAGCTGTTACTCAAGTCCGGTCAGTGAGTTATGGCAATCTTCTTGTTACCAACTCTAAAGAAAAATGAATTTGGGAAAGTTTCTCCTTGTGGTGTAGGATGTGAAGGAATATTCAGGAAATAAAGCTCACAGCTGTACCTGTCCAGGTGCAAAACCCATTTACTTACCACAAGTGGGAATTGTTTGGGTTTTTTCTTCTGTGAAGTCTGTACATATTTCTGTGAAAACCTGTGTACATTACCTGTTTGGAACTAGCTTTTGAAAGGTTGCTCAGGACAGTACTAAAGAATCTGTGTATTCAGCAAGGTGTCTAAACAAGAGTTTGAGAACTGAAGGGAAATCTTCAGCTTTTCTTGGGAGACCTGAAGAAACTCTTAGAGAGAGGCCACCCGTCATGCTAAAAGTATAGTTCAAGCTTATGTGGTGACATCTCCTGGTGTTCAGATGTGTTTTATGCAGTTATGCCAATTTATAATACTCTTTGAAATTGATTTTTGTTTTCAACACAAAGCACACGTATCCACCCAGAACGTCTCTTTCACTATTTTAAGCCTTTCTAGTGTCAGGCCATGATTTTGGAGTAGGGGAAGAGATAAGTGAAAACAGTTTTCTGATCCCAAGTGGAGGACATCTGCTGTTACTGAACATGGCTTTTTTGGCAAGCTGCTGCATGTGAACGACTCCCCTGTGTCTTCGCTGCCTTAGCTGTGGCTTACAGAAGCGTTTCAGAAACCCCAGAAATGGAAATGCAGGGACTCTGTGCTGGTGGTACAGAAATGCTGTCTTTGGCTTTTGCTATCTTTTAGAAAGCAAAAATCTAATTTAGTTCAGTCTTATGTCAAAATAACTGTCCCTTTAAAATATTAAGTATAACCCATACTAAATCTAGGTTAGTAACCTGAAAAACTGTCAAACCTTTAGGAAAAATGAGGCATGGTAACTAAGAACTGGTATCTTGTGACTTCTCAGGTAGCAGTGTCTGGTGTGAGGGAACAGTAAGCCCCAGGCCATGAAGTCTATTTAATGTTCAGGGTACAGACACTGTTGAATGTAGCTTGCCTGGTAGGAGGTCTTCTTTTGGTGGTATGGGACACTTTTCAATCTTGATTGTAGTATTTCCATTTTTTATATATTTTGAACTGCACTACTCCCCTTGGAAGCTCTTTCTGGTTTTGGCAGTTTTAGCCACAAGCTGTTTTTGTGGATTTGTGGGTGTGGGCTGTTTTTTTTTTTTTCCCCCTTCTTCAGCAATCTCATATATACAGTGTTACTGCATCCAAGTGGGGCTATATATGTAAGCCCTACCAAGACTCTTCAAGGGTGAAATTCTTCAGTATTTGTTATTTCTGGCCTGTTACTGTAGGCCTGATCTCACCCCATCTCATCTGGCACATCCCCTCGTATCATGAAGTTGTTTAGCTACAAAGCTGTCACAAAACGGGCTAATGCTGCACCTAGGAAAACCTTGGCAGTCTAGTAAAGGGCAACATTTTCTACTCAGTCTTCCTCAAAGAGAAGCTGTTATTGCATACGAGGCAAGATCCAAAACCCAAACCCACCAAAGCCTACCACCAAGCTTGAGGTTCTTACTCTTCATGGTGAAGTTGGGTTGTGGGTTTTTTTTCCTATTACTAGAAAAAAATGAAAGTGTGAAGTATCTTATAAGCTGTACAGAATATTGTTTGAAATCTTTTCAAAGTGACAAAAAATACACAGAAAAGATTGTGGCTTGGTTTTCTGCTCCTTAGTTTTAATATTGCTCATCCCTTTTCTTTTGCCTCCTTCTCCTAGATTGTAACAAGGCTATAGGCCTTTAAAATTAAACATGCACACTTCACATTTATTGCAACTAACTGTACAGGTTACTCCAGGGAGCCAGAGTAAGTTACTTTGGAAGCTATATGCTAGGATAAGGCTGTAGCTGGAATTTAAACTTTGCCATAGTCCAGTTTATTCATAGTGCAGCTTTAGCTGTGAAAGGCTAAGGAATTTCAGTCTGAAAAATCAAGACCATTGATATAAACGCTCACAAAATGACTTTCTTTGAAACAGAAAGCTGTTTAATTACCTCCAAACAAGAGTCAAAAGACCAAAGATTAATCTGTACCAGTGAGCAACCAGTGTTCAGTGTGAAGGGAAGGGCAGTTAGTGACTTAAATTGAAGCTATTTGCATATCTGAGCACCTTACCCAGCTGCTCTCAGCATTGTTTTTTATTCCAACTTAATCTTTGTGACTTGTACGGACACATGCAGCAGTCTGAAGTATATTCAGGTTTGAGTCTAATATAGAGCTTTCTTTTTCAGTCAAATACTGGAAATAATGGCAGCAGTAAAAGAAGATGACCCACTCGAGTTGGCCAATACCCTATATAACAACACTCTTAAAGTCTTCTTTCCAAATATGTAGTTGTAGTTCTTACATTTGTCCAGCATAACTTCAGTAAATACACTGAAAAAAACCAAAAATTATCACATCTGCAAGTTTCAACAGAAGCCTGTTTTGGGGGTTTGGTGGTACAAGATTAAAGCTGCTTTTGAAAAGGTATTCTGCATTTGTGCAGTTTCTCAGCCCTTTCCCCTTCATCAAGACTCAGGATCCATGTCACGGACAGCCCAAACTAGCGACTCTTGTTAATGATACCTGTGTGCCCTGCACAGCAAATACCAGGCTGCAGAGGTCACAGGTGGAGCACTTCATGCAGAAGCATTTAAAACACCAGTGGCATGCTCTGGTGCTTCACCACACAGCTTGGCAGTTTCCTCTGTTGTTCCACGTACACAAATGCTGTAACATTAAGTCTACCGACCTAAATTTTTTTATTTTATTTTATTTAAAAACACAACTCATTTTTAGCAATAAAGCTCTGCTAATACTGAATCTGTAAGTAAAGCTCCTTTGGTTCAGGCTTTCATTTCAGATTTGACCTGCTGAATAGTTTGTTTTTACCGGTATTTGTCTTTTGCATCCAGAACTCATTAACCAGGGATTACTGGTATACAGTCTTTGGCACAGCACTATCATTACATCAATTAAAGAGTGTTTTTCCCACTATCTTAAAAACATGTGAAAACATTTTATTCCATGTACAATAATGTACACAATTTTAAGGTGGTCAAGAAAGAGACCAGCAAAAATTAGAAGTATATTTACAGTAGCACACACCACAGTAAACAACCACCATTCACAGACTCAACACTGAGATACTGCTGTTGTGCTTAAGTACAATAACTACAAAGTGATCCTTTTATTCTGTTGAAGTCAATCTCAAACAAATACCTCACACTTAGTAAAGGGCATCTTAATCACCGAGAGAGTTAGAGTCAACATTAAGAGTCTCGTGTGCCACACAGTCATCGTCTTCCTCATTGCTATCAGAACTATCGTTATCTTCATTTAATTCATTTTCAGCATCAGCAGCTTCCTCTGCAGCTTGTACAGGATTTTCATTTGGTGCCACAAACCCATTGTTGTTGGACATACTGGCACTTTCTTTGTCCTCAATATACACTTTCTGATGGCACATAGGGCAGGTGTCCTGGATGTACAGCCACTTCCGAAGACAAAGTGCATGGAAGTAATGGTTGCAAGGAGTAATGCGAGCAGAGGTGGTGAACTCGTGGTAGCAGATTGCACAGACGTCGTCTATGTCGCGTAACCGGCTGCCCTTCACCTCTGGAAGCGAGTTTATTTTCTTCACAGCAGTCCGGCGGTTTATAAAAGTCTTCCAGCCATTCTTTGCTTGCAAGTAGATGTTGAAGTAGGCGTGTAGACACATCATGCAAGCACGGATCTTGCTTCCCGATTCAAAGACCATGGTGTAAGCTCCGTTGCCAAACATAATCACTCCAAATATAAACTCAATAATATTGCCAGTCGAACGAACGTAATAGACGTAATCGTCGAGCTTTTCCCACAGCACATTATAGTAACCGTCAATCATAAACAGGATATAAACAGTGATAGAAACGATGACTTTTAGGCAAAGCTCTACACAGAAGGCCGTCACCGCAAAGAGCCACGTGTTTAGTGCATAGTGGTGCCAGAGAACGTAGCTGAGCAGAACGGGGAGGACGAAGAGGCAAGCGGAAACGAACAGCACGGGGAAGTGTCTGCGGAAGGACGACACGTGGGAGGCACTCAGGGACATCAGCACGGGGTCCGTCATGCCGTGGATGAAGTGCAGGACCGCGGTCA
This sequence comes from Merops nubicus, assembly GCF_000691845.1. NCBI lineage: Eukaryota > Metazoa > Chordata > Aves > Coraciiformes > Meropidae > Merops > Merops nubicus. The sequence continues at coordinate 5,442 of NW_008615906.1, read as the reverse complement.
GCAAAAGGCACATGTTCCGACTCAGGCGAACCAGGCGCTCTTCTGGCTTCAGCCCGCTCAAACCAGTCTGCAGAGCCAGGATGAAAAACAGGACGGGCGCCACGAACCCAAGCCTCTTGTCGTCCTCGTCGGTCGACCCGATGAAGGCCAGGATGCCGAGCCCCAGGTAATGCGCTACGGAGGAAATGACGGCGCTCATGCCCAACACGGTTAAGGTGGAGTCGCACCCGCTGATGATCAGACTGCAGATCAGCTCCCAGCAGTTATCCCACGATATCAGGAAGAATTGTTCTTCCGTGTTGGTTTCGGCCATCTTTACCACGTATGTCAGTACCACAGCCTGGGCGGTGAGTCTCGTCAGCCAGAAGACACGCAGTACGGCTGGGAACCGAATCCTCTTCCACGTGTCTTCCATCAGCAGCTGCAACCCGTAAATGCGGTACATGTGCCTCACCAGCAGATAGACGTACCGCACCGAATAGTAGAACCATTTGATCTTCCTCACTAGAATGGCTGTGGTATTCAGTGTCAGAACCAGGCCTGAAACAAAAACCAGTATCTGCCGGACGTTTAAGGGCAGTTCAACAACCAAGCCGATGACAGGAATCAGTATATCCAGGATGATGAGTTGAGAGTACACGGACTGCATGTTTAACAAGGTAACATACCCAATTCCAAAGGTAAGCTGAAGGATGGAAAGCGCCATCCATAGCGAAGGTCCTTTGTGAGGGAAGATCTGAATTCCGAACGTGGCGGTGTAGTAGGCACTGTAGAGGTTGATGTGCAAAGCAGCGTAGTAATTCAGCAACACTGAAGTCACAGCCAGCAGAAACGCAGAGGCAATCGTATAGAACTTGAAAAGTGCTCGCTGTTGTAAGACCAGAACAACACTGGATACAAAGACACCTACAAACAGATTGGAATGGTTTAGTTCTCAGCAGACACTGACAACAGATTTTCACCTATTAGCTCTGGAGCTACATTTATTTAATGTATTGCATCCTGATTAGTCACTGGCAACTCTGCATTACCAGTGGGGCCCTTTCCAGAGAGCAGACGAGGATGACTTAATCCCTGTGCCTAATGCCTCTGTGCACTGCAGCTGGGACACGGAGCCAGCGCTGGCATTCAGGCACAATTACTGTGAAGCTCATCTGCAGTTCCAGAGCAGTGACAGCACCCGGCCTTGCAGCCCTGCTATAGAAATCCAAGGGTAAGCAAGTTCCAAAAGCAGAAAAGAATTACCAGACAGCATCATCTTTATAGACAAAGTTAATACGGAATAAATGAGTAAAATTTACTAAGTCCCTTCATTCACTTGAACAAAGCACTCTACTACAGATGTCTGTGCTGGACCACTACCAGGTAACAGCTGCCAAAACAGTTTAGCTAAACCCTTTAATGGGAAAACAGTGAGAAACTGTTGTACTTCACTGGAGAGAGGGCACTTGTCTTCCAATTCCCTTCAGTTTGCTTTCATTTCTGATGAGGCATCCTGAAACAGATGTCCACAGACAAGACCTTCTGCAGTCTAAAGCTTCTGTCCAGAATCCAGAACTCCACCAGTCGCCTCGCTGCCAACGCGAACCTGCGTCTCGCTCGTCAGCACTCAGACCCTGTCATTCCTGTTTGCTCACCTTTCCTCACGCTGACCACAGCCACAGCTTGACCATGACTGGAAAGTCTGCTCCTTCCCACGACAAACCCTACCCGAGCATCTCTGGTACCTTGGCATTGCATCTGTGACCTTGCAGTAAACTTCTGTAGTGTGGCTTGTGAATTTCATCACCGAGTACTACAGTAAGGCATGGGCTCTGATGTAACAGAACTCAGATTAAATGGCACTTATCACATCCACTCCCTCCAATTCCACACCCCCAGCCCCCACCCCACCCCCTTCAGGAAATACCCTGTCTTTGTTTTGGGCTTCTCAATCAGCTTCCAGCCTATGCAACTGCTTTCTCATCCAAAACAGTTTGGAGAGATTTCAATCTCTACAACTTTTATTTGATTGCAAGTTGCTTTCAATCTCCATACTAAAACAAATGAAATCACAAGCAATCCTCTTTCTGGAGTATAGCATCAGTCTTTTCTGACAATTGTATTTTAGATTGTTCCAAATCCTCCATAATCAAGTGTTTAAAAGAATATTTTAAGCAATGGTATCTTATCATGGAAAGAAAAAAACCCCACAACTTCTGCCAGGAACCAGCATTTGATTCAACAGTAGTGTTTCCAGCTGCTTTTATCAAAACAAAACAAAAACCCAAAATCAAAACACACCCCAACATCACCCCAGCCTGGAGCACCGAGTAAGGGAGAGGGTCAACATTAATCAGCAACAAAAGCAGACGCCTTTTAAAAGAGCTGTTAATGCACCTTAGCTTTTAGTGTTCCTTGCCAGTAGCCCTGGCTGATCCCAGAACACTGTCCCTGACAAATGATTAACCTGGTAACCTTGTGAAGCAGCCTGAGGAAAAGCCTCAGTCACTTTCTGAAATGTGCCTTGTAGCACAGCTCGGTTCTTCACACAAAGCTGAGTATTTGTTACATGCAGCACTTTTTTAAAAATAAGCTTGATGTTTTCACTGCTTTGTCATGCCTGTCACCATAAACACCTCTGGGAAAGCTAACACTGCTGCCGAGTTTGTACTCTGTCCTCGCTCACAAGTCACAGAAAAGGCTCAAATGCCTGTAACAAGCTTGTTATTTACATAATTCTGATCATTTGAGTCAAATGAGATGCATTTTGCACTAAGCAGGTTGCTTGGAAATATGGCTGGTAACAAAACCTTCCTTGCAGCTACAGCAACAGGCCTGGGTTTAGGTACTACAGGTCATCCTAAACCACCGACATTCCCCATGCAAGACACATCCCTAAGAACAGTACTAGAGCGAGTCAACAGAAGTGTTGGAGCCACTGGATCCTCTAAAGGGGCACTAACAGGAGGTAAAGCATTTCTCTCTCAGCATTTGCATGGAAAAGTCAAGACCCTCCCCTCACAGGAACCCAAGACCACCACAGGAGGGAACTCAGATCTCAGAAGCGGAGGTAAGTGTTCAACTCCATTCATGTCACTCAGTTTGTCTTTCCAGCCAAGGCTTTGTCTGCTCTGCAACACACTCACTGAACTGCAAATCTCCCATTTTCCTTCTGTCAGGAAATGCTGTAGTTCCTCCTTGGATAAGATTTGACTCATTTCTGTATATTCTGCTGCTCATCTGTACTGTTCTTATCAATGCCCCCCCGAGTCAGCAGATGTCACCTCCAGGCCTCCAAACACACACTTCACCCAGCCACACCCAGTTACTTCTGAAAATAATTTGTGTTAAAACCCATCCCTCCCCCTCGTTTTTCCCTTTAGCTCCCCCAGTTTGTCAGTATCTTTGTAGTAGGACACTACCTGGGAGCTGACTTCCAGTCAGCTGCAGGGTTCAGTTAACTTTGTGGAACTGACAGGGTTTTTTTTTTTCCCTAGCCCCAACCATTCTATTTGCTTCCACACCTTTCTACAGACTCCAGTATTTATAGTAACACTCTCAAAAAACCATGTCCTCACTGAGGAGAGGCTGCTGCCTCAAGTAACCATTTCACAGTCCTGGGGGCTGTAGTTCTGCAGGAAGGGAAACACTTGATGCAAAGATATGAAAGGTGAACGTTGTGTTGGAGACAAAGCACAGTTACTGAAAAAGATTAAAGAAAAATTGTGCTCCAGTAGTAGAACTTCGTTCTGTGCTGTGTACAACCTCTGTACTCATGTAGAACTTAAGGGATACAGGAATCAGACTGAGGAATCTGCAGTAAAACAACTTAAAAATCACACAGATCTCTATTAGCATTCTGGAAGAACTGTACTCCCAGAATACTTCGGAACTGTTCAACATCATCCCTGAAAGCTTTCACATCTCTGCAGAGCTACAGGCTTTTCTCTAAAGGACAAGTTGTGTATTTATCCTGTGTTAAATAGCATTGTGCTACAGGAAAAATCTGGATTAGTCTTTCAAAGCCTGCAAATGATAACTAAAAGGGCAACTTCCCCACTATTTAAATAGCAAAGGATCCAAAGTAAATATTTCTGTTTATCCTAACAACAGCAAAAACCCAAGCCTGTAATCCTTAAATTTAGATGAGGAAAAAATAGATGCAAAGGCACTCTGTTGTCTGAACCACATGGAAGGTCTTTAACATCATCTTTAAGTGGTTGAATTTTATTTTTTATTTTGGAAACCACTCGTCTCAAAGCACAAGATAATTCTCTTGGCATAAACCGTTCCCAAAGCTCTTTTGCAGGAGAATGGATTACCCACTTCTTCCCCCAAACCCTTCCAGAAACACGATCGTATAAATGCAATCCTGAGAAGTGCCTTTATCTGCTAATCCTATATTTAAGAGAGATCATCAAATAACATATCCACAATTCTAATTTATGTGGGATTAATTTTAAGGCACTTCCTACAGCATCTGGATCGTACAGTGAAGGACTCCTAAAATTAAGTTGGTGAGGCACTGCAATATAATTTTTTTAGAAGGGGATAAGGCTTCAGTGGGAAGCCCTTACAGCAATTCCAGAAGCATGGAACAAAGAATCATGAAAATGGAAAGCAGGGAGGAAGAATCCCTCCTCCCCCTCCCTGAGCTGTGGGTACCTACACAAGGCCAAGCAAAGGAGGCAAATCAGGAGCTCCTCGGCTTCCCACAGGAGCAGCAGCTGCCCTAGGCACCCTTTACCAAAGGGGAGGCAGCCCAAAATCCCGGCTCTGTTTTATTACTTTCCCCCTTCGCTCTCCTCTCTCCTGCTCTCTTGGTGCAAGTTAACCTTTACTCTTCCCTTCTGATGTTCAACTTCTACAATGCCGTCACCACTACACTTCTTACCGGGGGCCTTTCCTTCTGACCCATATTCTCAGCTCCCTACCCCGGCAGCCATATCACCTATCTCCTTCCGGGTTTTTTATTTCCCCCCCCCCCTCCCCCGCCAGCCATATCACCTATCTCCTTCCGGGTTTTTTTCTACTTTTAAATATCAAACAAAACACAGAATCAGCACATTACAGGCCTGCAAAAAGCTGTATTTTGGATTCTCTGTTTTCTCGGGATTCCCAGCTCCAGGACCCAACACATGACACAACATCCCCTGTAAGCAGTTGTCAATACAGGGCTCAAGCCCAGCTGAGACTACGTAAGAACCCAAAATAACAAATAATACTGAAAATAGTATCACCTAGTTATATCGGGGATTTTCAACCGTCATCCCAGGGAAGCAAAAAAGCTTAAAAATAACCATCGGCAAGTTTCAATAGACTTCTCTTTCACTTGGGAACCCAATACCCAGCATTTCTGGACTGATGCTCCTTACATAAGGACTTAACAGCATGTTTCGGGAAGACATCACATTACCAAAAGCGATTTTAAAGAAGCAAAACAAAAAGAAGACTCTACAG
>NW_008615905.1:0-739 GCF_000691845.1 Merops nubicus | reverse complement strand
CAGAAACGTGAATTAGAGCTGTTAGGTTAGCAAGTTAAGACAGCCCTGTCAAAACAAACTTCAGTGATTAAAGACATTGATCAGAAAATGATAGCGAAAGGGCATGCTAATGACAAGACTACATCTACTGCCATACAAACGCAAGATCCTGGGCAACGATGGCAGGGCATTATAAGGGACCCTGTGGTTGAAGGGGGATTTTTGGGACCTTTGCGTGCTTATCCGCTTGAAGCATACCCTGTACGCACAACGCGAGACGCACAGGGGAATGCTGTGAGAGAATGGCACAATTTTGATTGGAAATTGTTAAGAGAATTGTAAAAGGCTGTGATGGAATATGGGTTAAATAATGCATATGTTCAGAATTTGATTGATGTTGTATTTGCTCAAAATGTTTTGACTCCTGTTGATATTGACAGTATAGTTTCATTGATATTAACTCCGATGCAAAAATTGGTGTTTAAAGATTATTGGCACCAATGGGTAGAGATAGCTGTAATACATAACAACGAAAAGCGCGCGGATGACCCTTTACGTACCGCAACCATTGAAATGCTGTTAAGACAGGGGCCGTTTGCTAATCCTCAAGCCCAAGTGCGTTTGCATGCTCGTATTTTACAACAAAGCCAGGGGCTTGCTGCTGCCGCTTTGAAAAATTTGCAAGTGGCAGGCACGGTTGCCCCAGCATATGCAAAAGTCATACAAGGGCCACAGGAACCCTTCTCTGCCTTTTTAGATC
>NW_008615904.1:0-17525 GCF_000691845.1 Merops nubicus | reverse complement strand
TGGCACCCAAACCACCTCACCTGGCACTGCTGCTCTTCCAGCTCCAGATTTAGGCCCATAACTCCATTCAATGTCTGAGCTCCTAGTGGGAGAAAGGAAAAAAATTGGTGAGAAAACTGCCTGATAAAATAAGAGTTAGAAAATCAAAAGAGCTGCCACCAAGGGATATTAGACTGAGTTTGAGAAAAGATTGTATCTGATCTAAAGCTTGTAATACCAAGGCCCATACTAGAAATTTAATGAGTCAGAGGCTTCTTGGACTATTTTGCATACACACTTTCACTAGAATAGATGAATTGATGGTTGGAATACCTGTCTTCTGAGAGATGAAGGGAAATCTCTTGGTATACAGGTTAATTAGAAATGAATCTTGCTGATGCTATTTAACAGCAAACAACTACCACATGAAGTAAAATTCACTTCCTTGTACAGCTTAAGTGGAAAAAAAGGACCTTTTGGAGGCTCTTTTCATGGACATTTTCTTAATATTAGGTAGTGATCAAAATACCTCTTTGAGGAGAGTACATAACGAGGGAGGTGGGAGGGAGAGGAAGATGTCCTGGTGAAGGCCACGCTGAGATTTAAGTGCAAGAGCTCAGCCCCAACTCGTGCTCCTCCTCCAGGTAAAGCTCAGTTATCACCTCCATGCAACTGCATAAAAAGACCACCTGGAAGAGCTACCTGGAGATGTTTCAGAGGGGGACAACTTAGAGATAAGAGAATTATGATGAATGTTTTTATCTGCCAAAGTTGAGAAGTGAGCACTTGTCAGTACAGTTGATACCCATGGGGCTGGAGTCCAGGTGAACTTCTCAAAGTCCAGCTGGTTAAGAGGCAACTCAAGGATAACAGTCTAAGAACAAAAAGATAAATAAAACAAATATGCTACTTTTAATGAAAAACAATATCCCCCTTGATCATGATTGCCAAATGAATTAGAAAGAGAATTGTAAGAATGAATTGTGAAGGTGACAATCAATGTTTGTGTCATTGTGTTAACATAAAAACTTTCCAGGAATTAAGTCCTACAGCAAAAGTGATTAATTTTGTCCTCGTAGCAGAAAAACACTGTAACAGAGTATACAACAGAGCTGCTTTTATATAAAATACAACACAAATAGGTTTGAACACACATTAAAAGCTGGCAGGAGCACTCTTTAGGAAAAGAATTCTTCACCTCCAAATATTATGGGTCATATTCTGTCACTGAGGCTGAGGAAATTGTTTTCATATCAAGAGTTGTGTGAATTTCCCTTGAAGCTATTATTTTTTAAAATTATCCAGGAGAACATTTAAAATATCTTGGCTGACAAGATGAGAAAAAAAATAAAGCAAGAAACGTTTGTATTGCCTGCAGTGAGATCCTGCAGCAAGGTTCAAACTGAGGGAATGATGCTCTCTACTGCAAACATGCTATATGTGGAGAAAAAAACAGTTGCCCTAAGCTCTGACCTGGTAGCCCCATGTTCTGCCAGGGATTCTGGCCTCCAGGACATCCTCCAGGAAAGCAGTTTCCTCTCCTTTCAGTGCAGGACTGCCAGATCCAGCTGCTGAGCAGTCACCAGTTGTGTTCTTTGCATCTCAGCTCACACCCCGTGACTTCATTATGCTGTAAACCACACCACCAGTGTGAAAATACACGTCCTGTCCTAAAAAGCATCAACTAAGAAATCACAGATGATGGCCAAAAGAAGGGAAAGTACCAGAAAATATTGGGTTATGTTGCACAGCACCTCTGAGGAGGTCTAGAGTATCTCCTTCTCAACTGACACCAGGCTGAGAGGATACACATGCATGTATATTGAATTATACACACCACATGGGAAGCAAAATGTGTATGGTGGAAACCAGGAACCCACATGACAGTGCTTATTCCAGAAAAATACATTTTAAGCACATTAAATTCTATTATAGGTGCTGATTGTTAGCAAAAGAATGTGTTCACCCTGCATTCCCTCTTAGCCAAAAAAAAAAATATATATATTAATTCAGCATGCCTGTTCTTTTCTCTGAACTTTCAGTTCCTCTAACTGGGCTGATTTCAGAAGAAATATTCCTGATATAGGCCAGTGTGAGAGCTCAAGCACAGACATCAAGACAGAAAACATGTGTCTGGTTCCTGGGTGTGCTCTGTAACGTGTTCCTAGCCCCACAGTGACTGCAGGATAATTGTCTTCATTCCCTATGTAGATTTTAGTAATGAGAATATAATTGTTAGTGGTTATAGGACATATAATCTCATTATAGTTCCTCCTGTCAGCTTGTTTTAGCTTCAACCTGTATGTATGGATTCTATTTCACCTCTCATCGAAGCACATAAACATCTCTGTTCTTCTGCACCCAGCCAAGCCAAATTCCCACCCCTCTGACAGTTATTGTGGCTCAGCAGGAGGACACAATGGCCTGAATGGCTTTTAATTCATTTAATTTACCACTTCTGAAACACAGCCAGCAAGTGAGAGGTCCAGTGACACTCTGCCATTCTCCCATGGCACTTCTGACACTGAAGGAATAAGGATGTGAGAGGAGAAGGTACCTGATGGTCCATCACTGTCCAGAGGTGAGAAATGGGACCTGAACTGAAGGCTGCCTCTGAGCCAAGCCTGCAGATAGAGGTTGCAGTGCCTGAGCCCAGAGCTGGTGCTGGCTGTCACCTTGCAGCTGGCCTGCAGAATTTGTCCTCTTTAATACACCACTCCCCATCTTTCCCAGAAGCATTTACCATTGGACATGTCATATACCAGGTAAAGGTTGCAAAAGCTGATAAAATAAATCAATGTTTCCCTAATTCTATATAAGAACATCATTAGAAATCATAATCATAGATGTAAACACACAAATATATAAATATCTGACTTGTGGTAGAGGTGTCAACACCCAAATTGGTGAGCATGGCACTGGAGCCAAAGAGAGCTTTAGGACACCTAAACATTTTGGAGGTGTTAGAGTTGTTTAGGACACCTAAAAATTTTGGGTTATTCCAATTTACAGCTCTAATCCAAAGGAAAAGTGCTGCATTATAGTGGGAGGCTTTCAGACTCCTGTGAAATTAGAGGAATTCTAGAACACCAGCCAAGGTTTTCACTTCAGTCATGAGATAAGAATAAGTCCCCAAAGCTCAGCCCAGCTTTGAAAAACCCTAATGAGCCTCACACCAATTCAATCCAGTCCATAATTTAGTCAATGCTCAAAGTACAGGTCAATGAGGGCAGGCAGAAATCAGTTGCTGAGTTTACCTGATGATCAGCATCCCCACGTGAATATTTGGCTGTATTTTCTGGGGAAAGGGGACTCTGCAAAGGCCACGCTCTGGTGAGCATGGAACAGTGATGGACTCCACAGGGTTCTCTGGACTGCAGAGAGAACCAGGGTCATGACACACAAACCACAAGCCCAAAAGTCTCCAAGGAGCTGTGGTTTGTTAAAACAGAAATCCATCCCAAAAGCCTGATTCTTCCCAGCCTTTTGATACCTGCATTTTCTATTAACGTTCATATATTGGCACTTTTTAAAGGGCACAGCTTTATTAATTTGATAAATCGGGGAGGCTTTGGGAAGAAGCTGTTAAGGTCCAATGAATAAATCCATTCTTAATACAAAGATCATTTATGTGATAGCCTGGAATGATTCATTCTCCTGTCTATCATTTCAATCCCACTGCCCCACTTGAATCCTCACCTTTTTTATTTCACAAATAAATCAACCAAGGACTGCTTGAGGAAATGTTTGTTGAAAAGTGCCAGTGAATGTTTAAATATTGGTAACAGCTCACTGACTAACCAGCCACCACACCTTCTCCAGAGGGAATTCATACACTGGAAGAGTTTAAGTTATTATACTTCACTGCTATAAATAATAAAAACTCTCAAATACTGCCTTAAGTGAATACAAGGCATAAACCAAGTTTAATTTTAAGGAATCATTAAAACATTACAAATCCTTCTAAACTTAAACTTATTATATATAACATCCACCTAAGAAAATTATTTTTCCATTCAAGTAACAAAACTGAGAAAATATTAGAATTAAAGAAAAAAATTAAATTTATCAAATTTATATGACATAATTCCCTGTCTGCATGAAGAGGTGAACTAAGTACCTGTATTGTGTGTCTGCCTTGTCCCACTTGGTGGGATCTTTATAATCCCCCCAAAATGGGCTACATCTTTATAATCCCCCAAAAATGCATGGCAGGGCCACAGAGCTGGTGGAGCCACAACAATGACTCAAAGAAAAATACAAAATGATTTATTGGCTCATCCCACTGACAATCAAGAAGCATTGTGGATAAAGGCACATGGACAAACGCACATTTCCCTGTTGGCAATTTAAGGCTAAAAATGTGGCACCATTTAATAAAAAGGAGCAGGAGAGAGAAAATGAAGACAGAAAAGATAAAAATGGGCAGAAGAGAGTTAGAAAATTAAGACAGAAAATAAAGATGGGAGAAAGTTAAGGGAAAAGAAAATGAAATGTAAGGTGAATGCTATTGCACCACATACAACTGCACATACAAATATTTATGTTATGTATGTTCTAGATGAAGGAAAAAAAAGTTAGAGTAATGCTTTAGAAAAGAAAATGAAATGTAAGGTGAATGTTATTGTACCACATACATCTGCACATATAAATATTTATCTTATGTATGTTCTAAATGAAGAAAAAAAAGTTAGAGTAATGCTCTTTAATAAAACTATCATTTTCACATGCATTTTTGTGCATCGTGAACAGATTTAACCTTAGGTGGTTAGATTTAATTCATTAGCTACGTTATGCATTGATATCACAAAATAATCTTGTTAGGACAGCTACCTTCCTGCAACTCTCCTAAAGATGCTTCAATATCCAATTTCCATGTTGACTATAAATCAGACAGTTCTGATTTGGCCAATGATGCACAAAATAGAACGTTTAAAACTTCCCCTCTGCTGGCAGAGGAGGAGTCAGGCAGCAGCAAGGGCTGTGGTTCTACTTAAGGTACTCTTCAATACTTTAGATAGAAAAAAAAAACTTTTAGAAGTATCCTCAGTACAAAAAATATTTCATAAGCTTCACACGATTAACTTCCCTACAAGATATTTCAATGCATATTGCCACAATCAAAAGACAATTTTGTTTTATGACAGTTAGGATATTTCTAAGTCAAATGAAAATAAATTTTCTTTGGTATATCAGTCTAATTTCCTTATTCATAAATCAGATTGTTGTGTTTGGCAGTACTACTCCCAGAATATTTTTATGTGCTTTGGATCTACCCTAACTAATTCTTCTCAAAGGTTTCCAGTGACATTGTGTTGCCTAAAATGGTGTGGCAGGAATTCTTTATCAGGCTGTGTTCAAAGGTGTATATTTAAGGATGTTTGGCATTTCAGCCTGTATTTTTACCCATATAATATGAACTCTCTATGATCTTAAAAAAAACCCTGTATCTTATCAGTTGAAAGGTTATTGTTAATACACAGGAACTGCAGTCCCCTAGATAAGCAGCATGAGGAAAGGTGTGCCTGGAATTTTGGGAGAGAAGAGCAGGGCTGGGGCTTTCAGCAGGGAGTGCTCAGAATAAGAGGAGAGAAAAAACTGGGGTCACAAAAGGTGAAAAACTCTTTCTGATAAGGACTGAGAGAAGGAGCAATGCCAGCAGCTACTGTGCTGCAAAGTTACATCAGTGGTATACACTGCTTGCCTTGAAGCTCAAGTCCTGTGAATACTTCCACACCCCCAGGGGACTCTGTCACTAAAGCATAGCCAATAAAATATTTCTCACCTGATATTACTGTAGCTTGCAAGTAAGAACCAAGACAAGGAGAGAAACACATTTCAAAAGAAAGAAAAATCCCAGTTTCTAACCCAGTTCAGAATCAAGGACACTTCCAAGCCACTTTGGAGGACAGCACTGGAGTCTCGGCTGTCCCAGCTGATGAGCTCTCCCAGGGCCAGTGAACCTGGAAACAACAGAAGTTTCTTAGAATCAGATCCAGGCAGTTCTGGAAGTCCCAGATGCTGGGACACCAGAGGGCTGGAGGTTAGGTTCAACACCACCCTTCTCCATGAGCTGCCAATCCCCCAGGGAAGGATTTAACCAACAGCAATATGCAGCAGTGCCCTCATTTTGGAGTCCTACCAGGATGAGCATTTCCCAAATTTTTCAATCATCCCTAGTTTTAAACAACTTGAACTTCAGTGGTTAAGATGGAGATTCAGCACCTTCTGCAGCCACACAATACAGAGGGGTGATGTCTGGGGGGAGGGTGATTTCTTTGCTGTCTAACAGCATCACTGAACTACTGAATCCACATCCAGCTTAGGAAGTCCTCAAGCTGAACATGGTTAGAGGCAGAAACTTCTTCTTCACTTGCTCCCAAACTTTTCACTGCTGGCTACTGCCACAACCAAGCCATGGAGCAGAACAACCCTTGGGCTGACCTGGAACAGACACCTCCATGGCTTTAACAAATGACATGACCCATCCTTCCATTTCTTTACCTCTTGTTACAGCCTCACCTCATTTACCATCAGACCATCACAGCTACCACAAAATACCAATATTAAGCACTAAGAGTAATTGAGGCCCATATCTTAGGAGACATTGTCAAGTACAATCCAGTTTTATTAAGAGTACTGATGGTGATTTATTTGTGCCTGGGAGAGATTACAGTTCCATCCCCACACACTATTATATGACCACAATATATACTGATTTTTCAGAAATGATTGATTATATCTTCAGTGATTCATTAAGAGATCCTTTCATACCAAAAAAACTCAAAACACACTTTGAATCCTTTAATAAAATACAAAGAAAACATTTTAGCAGTTATATCAATATTAAAGCAATAAAGTGTAAACCCACCCCCATCTTTTTGTTGTTCAGATGAGCATGAATCAGAACAAGAAGTAAGGTACTTTGTCTTGTTATTGCCCAATTCCACAGGATCCATGAACTGGCTCTATTAGAGTAATGGACTCCTTTGCAATTTATATTCATTTCACCCCACTGTTGAGCAGTGATGATAACGGGCTCTGGTGCATTTATCCAGGATCAGTGCTTCTCAGATATTGCTGGAGAGCAGGCTGTTGAACCTTCCAAAGTAGTTCTCCAGTAAATGCACTGCACTTCTCCAAAGGTAATAATTTCCACACCGCTGCAAAATGCGTTTACAAAACTAATCTTCTAAGGATGAGGAGCCACTGAATTGAATACCAAAAAGATTTATTCAGATAGCTGCACGTTATGTATTATTGATGCTGAAGTTGCTATCCTTGAGCAGCACAGGCAGCTTCATTCTGCCATGCTCTTGGCCCAAAAATGCAATTATTTGTTCCATTGTAGGCTTTCAGCTGACCTCAAAAACCGATCAAATGTTAAGGAGTTTGCATGTGTATTCTACAGCTTTAATGTTATATGCTCTGAATTATATTATGTACAAAATCATACAAATCAAGGACACAAAAATGATGCTGGATTTTGTATTTGCCTCTTCAACAGACTGTTACTGTTATTGATATCTACATCTACAACTAGAACTGCAATTTAGAATAAAGCTGCTAGTTCAAAGCAATGTATGGGGTTTAGTCTCAAAAACTCTGAAGTAAAAGCCTTGATAAAAGGGTTTATCAGCTTCATCCAAGCACTTAAAACTATGAAAAGATGAAGATAGGCTATTTTCTGTCAGTTAACTAATCACTGAATGGCAGAAATTGTAATAACTTGAAATAATCAGAAACTGGCTTCCAATATCAGAACAAAAGCATTTGTCTAGATAGATGAATAGCTGGGTCTACCTCTCTCCAAATATTGAAACCCTTTGTTTGAAATAGAATAATCCAGCTTTCCTAAGGAATGCTGTCTGTGGCTTTACTGCTGTTTTCTTTTATTTTAGATTTAACACTAAAAAAACACCAAAACATACAACACCTGAATTAAAAAGTGATCTGTCAACACTATCTGCCAATAGCATTTATGTATAAACTCTTCTCCCTAAACTCTAAGTAGGGTTTGAGGGGACTTTGGCACTTGGGAACTGAGGAACATCACCCCAACCTGCTAATAGAGACTCAGAGCAAAACACCTTAGATTTAACCAGAAACAGGCTGCAGTGGCAGATTTGGAGTTGTCACAGGACAGCAAGGATCTGAAACATCCCATTGCTGAGTATACATAAATGGAGCTATGATGTTACTTTAAAACAGCAGAACTGGTGGAGAGATACAAGAGTGCTGGATTGATTAAGACAAAGTGAGGGCACGAGCATCATTCGTACCATGAGAGCTGAGAATGGAAACCAATAGCCACAGCATAAACATAACAGGTTTTCATAAAGTCCTGCTAATTGTGGTCAAGAGTTCTCTGAGCAGAATAGCTCTCAGATAGCTGGTATGGATCCATATCTTCCTCTAGGCTGGATATTGATTGGTTTCTAAATAAAAATAGAGATGTTTCCTTGTGACCTGGAACCCGAGTGTGAACTGAGCATCTGTTGTGTATACTGAGTCTAGCTGACCCTAAACTGTTCAGCAGATTTTAGGGCTTCTGATAAGGAATTGCTGTAGCAAGAAATAAAACCTCTCCAGTTACAGCCAGCTTACCTGCCTCTGAATTTAGTCAAGAGGGAGAAGCTCAGCCAGATAGTGATTCAGCCACTAAGGTCAACTCATTCCTAGGGTACATAAGAGATCCTCAGCACAGAGACCTCCAATAAATACATTAAGTCCATCAGGATTGGAATGAGTTATAAAAGATCTGAAATAATGTCATATTTCTTTCTTTTGAATAGAATTCCTTGGTCCTTTCATTCAAAACATCCCATTATTATCTCACACGAAAGTTTGCTCCAACAATTACTGCACAAATCCTTTCCTGTCACTACCTGAAGAAATTGCACAGAACTACTCATATCCTCCCCTCTTTTTGTGTTCTGATCGACAGGATATAGATGAGAACTTCTGTTTTATCTCAGACAGGATAACTGCTAGAACAGTTCCTTCTTTCAGCAACAGCTTCCTATGAGTCTATTCATACAACAACTTGGATCACATGCAGAACTTCAGATATTGAGGTGACCTTTCAAGATGCCACAGGAGTTAAAACTCAAATTTTCTAGCAGGAAAACTCACCAGCCCAGCTTGCAGCCAGCCTATGCAGGTAGGCTGTAGATGTGGGCATGTTAAATTTATAGCAGAGTTCCAAATCCATGAGGCAGATCCTGGGCACTGTCACCATGCTGATGAGCAACCTGCAAAGCCAGCAGGACCACCTCACATCTCATGGGGTCATTATGACAGTGGGTGAGGGGGGTGCCACTTTTACATATCAGGAAATACAAAGCACACATTAAAATATAGATATCAACATGTTGGGCCTCCTCCAGGAAAGGAGCCAAATATCTGGTGGCTTGTCATACAAGCCAGAACACAATAACTGTGATTAAAACCTAGAATTGAGTCTCATCCACCTACAACGCATCAATCTTAGCAGGAAAACTTAAAATATAGATATCAACACGTTGGACCTCCTCCAGGAAAGGAGCCAAATATCTGGTGGCTTGTCATACAAGCCAGAACACAATAACTGTGATTAAAACCTAGAATTGATGTATTGTAGGTGGATGAGACTCAATCTTACCAGGAAAACATCAACGCATTTATTGACAATAATTCACAAGACAAAGCAAATAAAAAAGCAGAATAATTCAGCAAGCTCTGATGTTACATTTTAACTTCAAAAGCACCATCAGCACACCTTGGGCTTGGACTGGGTATTTTCCAACAGACACCTTGGGATAAACTGTGCGTGCACCACAGGAATCAGCCGGGAACAAAGCAATCCCTGTGCCTCACGCAGGAAAAGAATCACTTGTGCTACATACAGAGAATTTAATGAGCTACGACTCCAAATCCCTGACAGGGAATAACTCCACTTTATTGTTTATCCACCGACCTGTCTGAGCCTCTCTGTGAATGCTTTACACAAAAACCACGGCTCAGGTGCAGGAGCTGCACGTGGCTGAGCCACCGACTGCCTCCTTCCCGAAATCACAGGCTCCTGGCCAAATGCAATTATTCAAATATTTGCCCTGCCTTAGGCCTTGTGTAAGCAAATTATCAGCTTATATATACACTTGACTTTATGCAATTAAGCTTCCTTTGAATACCTAATTTCTGTGAAAGCTAATTACCATACTTATTGCTACTTCAGATTAGAAAGGGAATCTATCGCAGAGTTTAACATTTCTAGGATCTCTACCACTAAAAATCTTCTAGAAATAAATTAGCAGAACGTAGTTTCTCGTTCAAACATCATCTTCTTGTTTTATGCCCACAAATGTGTATTATTCAACTTGTGGCATCCCATAGTCAGTTTTGTTATTCACACTAACAGGGAGTCAGTCGTGGACCAGAACCACACTAAACCACATGCTGTGAGAGCACAGGGAGTCAGTCGTGGACCAGAACCACACTCTGTGAGAGCACAAAAGTGATGGGAGCTCTACAGTGTGATACTTTGCCTACACTTAAAAGATCTATTATTGGGCATTCTGTTAAATCCCCTTTAGTTTACACACACAGTTATTTTGCTGGCGTGTTACACTAATTCAAATTAAGAGAACAAGCATCATTTGTTACCCATATGCTGCCCTTGGCCACTATAAGCACACAGTTGCTTCCTAATTCCCAGTGCTTCATATTGGGAGAACTTTGAAGCCTAGACAAAACTTTTATACTCCTCTATTTATTTGTCATTATTTTTACAGCACAAAAACACCCAAACATTTCAGTGACAGGGGCACTTTTAGGCTCACAGATCACTTCTGAGAAACAGGCTGTTACTCTCCTTGCTTTTCACCAGAGACACACAGAAAGCGGAAGAATTTCCATCAGTGACAAAGGGGTCACTAGGAACAAAAATTAAAAGCAGTAAATATTAATTTAAAAATAAAAAAAAGCAAAGCCTAGGGCTTCAAATGCATGATCAGTGGTTGCCCAACAACTGCAACCATAAACTGCACCATTGTAGCCACAGAAACACATTAACTGAGAGAAGGGAAATCAGCCAGCATCTGATGGGATGTGAAAAGGGATTTTAGCCAACTTTGGGGCTTGGGGTGTTTTGTTGGGTGTTTTTTTGTTGTTTTGGGGTTTTTTGGGGGGTGGGTTTGTTTTGTTTTGGTTTTTTATGTATTTTTTTTTTTAAAAACACCCATAGTACAGTTAAAAACCATGGAAAATAATCAAGTATGGTTGGACTTGATGATCTCAGAGGTCTTGTCCAACCTAAAGGATTCTATGATTAACTTTTCTTAAAAAGTCATGCCCAGCTCTTTACAGAGCAAGTAGCATCCCATTTCTACCTGGAAGGACCCAGTACTCTGTCACTGCCTTCAATGCTCTATAAATGCCTCTGCAGATACTGGTGGCTCAGCACACCTCCCTCTCCTCTACCCTCCAGTCAGTCAGACTTTCTGGAGACATTCAAGCTCCCCCATGGAAGTAGACTGGTTTAACTTACTGATAAATTCCTTAAGAATAATTCCCTGCTGAAAAAAAAAATAGGTTCTAGGAGTTATTTTATGTTAGGAGTTATAGGAGTTATTACTTAATGATAGCAGGGGTCTCTTCTTTTTCTCTTAATGTGCAGATTTTTCAGAAAACAAAATCTATTTCCTATCAAACCACGAGAGATACAATTTCTGTGATTTCCCAGAAGAAAGAGCAGGTGCAAATCTAACATTGGATAGGATAGGGAGCCAGGAGAATTCATATCCATCCCTGCATCTGCACAGGGCAACTGCGAGCATTGGTGAATAACAATGAGAAAATTTGTTTCTAAAAAGCACAATTAAAAGGGCTCAAATGTTGTCTCAGCAGGCAAGAGCCTCCCGTATCCTGCAGCACAGCTAATTTGGAGCTACGTGAGCAGCATTGAACCATATTTTTTAATTATGGACAAACAGAATTCATAATGGCATTTAGTTGCCAGCAATATGCTCAGCTTCCTACAGGGTAGTTCAAGACTAAATAATGCTAATTTATTATCGATACTACTTTTATGCATGGAAACTGCTCATTTTTCTAGGCATCAAGTATTCACCTGTTTCAGTTAACCCCATGGTTCAATTCTGTCTGTCCTTGGGAGAGTTTGGCTCCAAATTCGCATCCCCATCAAAAGGCACGTGCACACACAAACAACAACCCACGGGGGACACTGGCTTATAACAAAGGATCTAGAGAATAAAAACATTCCCAAACACCATAAATTAGGTTCTTTAGATTACAGAGCACACCATGAATTCTATAGACTTGTCTCAATCTAATGTAGGATACCCATAAAGATGGCAAGTTCCATTTCAATGACACATCGCATCAGGTAGAGAGGAGAATTAAAAAGTCAGAGTAAGCTCCTTTATGATACCTACAGAATCTTCCCTGTCTTTTCAATTATTTTTCAAATATAACCCCTTATAAGAGCCACTTTTCTGCTTTCTTAGTATTTTCCATTTTTCAACTTATTTGTAACTACAGCTATGCAAAATGCCAAGAGATAATTTATTCTTTCACAAGGGTTTTAAAGAACTATCACCACAAATCAATGAAAGGGTCAGTATAAACAGAGGGATAGAAGCAGATGCTGTCCATAGGAAGCAGCAGTGAATTGTAAAAATCAGAATTAGGGTGTTGAGCTGTTTACCAAGGACATGAAAGTGATGGCAACTCAAGCAAGAAATTGTAGATATGCACAACAACTCAAAGCATCCCTGTGGCACTCTTGATCTTGCAACAGAAGTGGAAGAAAAATCAGAAGAAAGGCAGAATTTTTGGGTTATGCCAGCAATAGTTCCTAAGCACAGGATATGGGCAAACAGATGACACTCATGGTTTTCTTCCACGTTCCCAGTTCAAACTTACCACATGGACTGACACGCGAGTGAGAAATCTGCATGAGACAAACAGGGCTGCCTGTGCTGTGACAGAATAACTGAAAACATACCTAGTAAGCTGACTGTATGTGTTAGGAGACCCTGGGAGAAATTATCCATTATTTTTACCACAATCTGTGCAGAATTCATTTCTCATCAAATTTCCCTGATGTTACAAAAATTACAGGATGATGGACCCTCCACCAGGCTGTGCAGCCTCTGTAATCAGCTCCCGAGCAGTAATGGGGGGACACCCACATGTAGTGTCATTATCATCTGTATTGCAGCAGCACTGAGACCACAATTGAAATCAGAGATCCATTGTTGGAGGCTTAATAGGTATCTATGTATCTGTATTACAAAGGAAAAAAAAAATATTTCAAAGGGTTTCTAACCTAAATATACAAATAAAGAAAATAGCAGCATCCATTTCACGTAGAGTTGAAAGAAAAAAGTACAGGAAGAGGAAGATCTCAGTACACAGTTTGCTAGATTTCACCTTAAAAGCTCTGACCAGCTCATAGAAAAACTGACACAGAGCTGGGAACAAAAAAAAATCACTCCTCCCCAACCTGGTACTGCAGATGCAGAGCAACAGATGATGCTCTGCTGGGGGATATGAAAAGCCTAAAAGAATTCTGAACAAGTTTAAATTCCTTTCCTAACTCACAATCCACAATATTCCATTGGGCAGGAGTTGAACACCTTCTCTCAGCCCTCTTTCAAGGTAGTTTCCACTGTTGCCATGAAATTTATCCTGCTCTGCAGGGAGCCACACAACCTGCACCCCCTCAGCACTCAACCACTTCATTTCCTTCTCAACTTCTATTTTTTCAGGCAACCTTTTAAAACCTACAGCAAGCCAATAAATAAGAGCAGACAGTTGAAAGAAGGGGTTGGCTTCTGCCAGTCCTGACATAAACCCTTCCTACAACACAGCTCCCCATGCTGGTCACTCAAAAGGGCCACCAGAGTGAGAAACCCACTCGTCTGCAGGCAGGCTCAGGGGGTGGATGCATTCAGAGCCATGTCACTGGGGTGAAACACAGTCAATGCATCTGCTGCTTTCACACTCACACCAAGATCTTGCTCAATAACACCCTGTATTTATTCAACCAAGAACCCCCATGTGCTGCCACCTCACAGAGAGCAGTTGCCTGTAGCTCTCAACATCCCCATGCCACTGCTATGTGCTCTTGCTCTCTTCTCACAGATTTATTCATCAAGAAGCAGTGAAGTGATTTGCCCAGGCCCTTCCTGAGGCAGAGGTCTGGAGTTAGGAAAAAAAATCAACATAAAAAAACAAGAACAGGCTGTAGGAGATTACGACAGTCATCCAGTTCTCTCCATGACAAAAGATTTATTCATCAAGAAGCAGTGAAGTGATTTGCCCAGGCCCTTCCTGAGGCAGAGGTCTGGAGTCAGGAGAAAAAAAACAAGAACAGGCTGTAGGAGATTACGACAGTCATCCAGTTCTCTCCATGACAAACCTGTGTGGAAGGGTGTGTAACTGCACAGCCAGTGGTTCCTAGGTCATATTTCTACCAAAGGAGAATGTCCAGTGGCTTGGGCTTAGTCCATGTTCAAAAAAAGTCATATTTGTGACTGTGACTAGCAACAAGCAGACCATGCTGACCACAAGATCTAAAGAGATGGGGACAATTCATCTCCTCAAAATACATCCCATCAAAATACAACTCCTTCAAAACACCCATCAGAAGCATTCACCATTTACCCAAGACTTTTCACACCACGTGGGATGGAACCACAGCAACTGCTTTGTTAGCCCCTCCTAAATGACTTTCTCAGCATTTCAATAAAAGCCATCATTTTCTCCTCAAAATCAATCCAGAGGGAAGTATATTAGTTTATTCTGACCTCTTTGCAAAGGTGGAAAGCCAGTCAAACTAGAAGTACTGTAGTAATTCATTACTTTAGAAAATTCTGTAAATGAGCCTACTCAGATGCAGATATAGAGTAGTTAAATTATTCTCTCTGCCCTCTCTGGCCATGACTGCACGATGGTGCATTTGGAACAGGTATAGATTTATCTGGACATTCTGCTTAACGTTTCAGATCTGTTCTCTAACTCGAGTCCCCCTTCCCCTGTGACAGCAGTACCATGGTGCTCTCACATGGGGTTTTGCTCTTGGGATTTATCATTTTTCATATCCCTTGAGGCAAGAATGATGGAGGGTCCACAGGCATTTGCTACTGTCCAAAAAAAAAGGCTTATTTTATTGCCACAGAATCCCCCACCTCCAGATCCTAGAGATCATAGGAGATGTCAGATTACTTTACCTTATCCCACATACAATAAAAAACCAAGCCTGCACTCAGAATAAAAGATTACACCAGACAAAAGTACTGTGAAGCCTCCCAGAAAGGACTGCTCTGAAGAAACAGAAGATTCACGGGCACAGACAAAGCATATGGATGCCTCAGGAAAGTCACAATTCTTACCAGGCAATAACAAAGAGATGCCTTTACATTAAAGAAAGCTTCCATTTGTTTTGGAGCAACTGAAAAAGATTTAACACACTCAGAACACAGGAAATTTGCAGTCACATACTTTAATCAAATTTCTTTATGCGTGTACAAGCAAAAGCATTTTGTCTTTTCTGAGACTTGTAAGACAAATGGAAATCACTCTACAAAAATTCATTCCATTCTTGCAGTTTACAGATTAACACATATTCTGTCTTTTCAAAGCTCTTGAAAGGAAGTACCACGTACTATTTAAACATGCATAATTCAACAATAGCTCTAGATGTTTAACAGAATCTTTCATTTCATTCTTTATTCACAATTAGACTTTATACTTATTACTGTAGCCCTCAATTATGAGCACAGTTTAACAACATACCTGAAAGAATTTCAAAGACATTTTTATCTCCTGATGCAGACCCTGGAAAAAAAAGGGGGGAAAAAAGCCATAATTGCTTGTCATGCAAAGAAAATTAAAAATCATTTTGGGAAAGATATGAATTGAATTGCAATTAATCTCAATGATTTGAACATTGCAAGGAGGAGCCTTGTGTATATCAGGGTCTTTACCAGCCAGAGGAAGGACCACGACCACTCTGTGCATCATTAGTCCCAACATTACCAGGGAGAGATGGAACTTGCCCTGCTCTTTAGAAGGACACTTGAGGTCTGTCATTGTGATGACACACTGTCCCTCCTCCCCTTCTCTGGTGGTTTGGGGTTTCCCCCTCTTTATTTTTGCTTTGTTATCCTTCCTTGTTTTTAATTATCCCAGAATAGGCAGAGCAGCTCCAAGCCCTGGCAGCTTGGCCAGCTCAGCACTGCAGAAATGCTCATACAAAGCTGCTCTCAGCACCAAGCTCCTGAGAGACCTCAGTAGATCACAAATTACTTTAGAGGGGAACAAAAAAGTGACAGTGTGTTGGACAGCACTGACAAAAGGCAGTGGGAACCTACGTGGTGCATATAATGAAGCTGTTGCTGTTTCATGCAAAACTCAGGAAAGTGCCTGGGTTGTATTTTAATTCACCCCGATGTTTAAGATCTCCACCATGAAGGGAAGATTATCCTGCAGCAGTCAGCAGGGCAGGGCTCAAAAGGAGTCAGATATCCTGCTGCCAGAAAGTCAGCAAAGCACAAGCATGGTCTTTTAGAACCCTAAGAAAAACCATCAGCTTCTTCCTCAGTAGAGGGTATGACAAGGTGAAGGGCACCAAAGGGAGTAGGGAAACTCAAACACGTACAAAGACCTTTCCAGTGGAAGAAGGAATGGAAAAAGACATTTGCAGAAGTGGAAGAGACTCATCCAAGGCACCTTCACATCCCATCCTTGGAGATGAAGTGCTGCCTAAGGAAATCCCCCAAACAGCACAGCAGCTCTCCAGGGACAGTTGTGGTCTCTGAGCCCTCAAAACAATATATTTTATAGAATACTGTATGTTCCATAATGGACAACTAAATTCTGTAGTCTCTTGAAAGGTTACAGATTTCACCAGATTGACATTTTGGCTGCCTTTGGACTACACATCAATATGACCATTCCCTACAAACCATGAGCTTTCTAATCCAATCCACTCATTTATTGCTCAGGAAATCCCCCACTCGTGAACCCCCTGCCCTCAAAGTGAGCTGTTAGTTTGGGTTGGCACAGCCAAACAGGTAGACAGGTAACTGCAGACTTTCTGTGCAGAGAATATGACTGAATCCTGACCCAAAAGAGAGTGCTGGGGCAGGGTGATGGGAAATATTTAAGACTTGTTTTTGTTTCTTCTAAAACACAAAGGAGCTTGAAAATACATTAGATTTCCTTAAGCCTCCTCTCAGCCTCAGCAAACTGATATCTCAGATTTTTTACAATAAAATCTAAATGAAGTTATCTGCTTGCAGGTGCTCCAGCAGGCAATAGAAGTAATGAGTTAATATATGTGGTAGCCACTCATCCCATCACCTCCCAACTGCTGAAATCCTTCTGGAAGCCCCAGAGCACCGAATATCATTTCCTTGATGTCACTGGCACAAGACTGTATGCAAGGGAAAACTAATTAATCTTGAAGCATGTAGCTTTTCAGGCATGTCAGAGGAACCTTCTTGTATTAATCAAAAACCCCAACCAAAAAAAAAAAA
>NW_008615903.1:0-266 GCF_000691845.1 Merops nubicus | reverse complement strand
GGATCCCAGCACCCACAGATTCACCAAATGTTAGGGGTTGGAAGGGACCTCAAAAGATCATCTAGCCCAACCCCCCTGCCAGAGCAGGATCACCTCGAGAACATCACCCAGAAACATGGTGCTGCTGGCCGCCACTCCACACTTGTTTGTTCCCCCTACTGTTATCCATGTCCTCGTCTTCCTGTATTCCCTGGAGTTAGATAATAGAGTCTAGATAAGACGTTAGATAATAAGTTAGGTAATAAAGTTAGATAAGAAATAGACTG
>NW_008615902.1:0-3831 GCF_000691845.1 Merops nubicus | reverse complement strand
ACAGCCGTGCCCATCAGCAAAGGGCTTAGGTCAGGGCAGTAATAAACAGGGTTGAGACAGGACCTCAACTTCTCTTTTTCTTCCTGCTTGCAAGAACATTTATCTGTTTTCATTTTGAAACTGTTGAGCTGTTTAGACTGTCATGTTTTAGCTTTTACTCTATTTGTGGTGGTGTTTAAATGCAACAGAAATTTAAATGCAGTCCAGCCAAATGTTCTAAGCTACGAGTTTCTGTGAGGAAGCAAGCACACAACTTCGTGCTGCCTGTTTTCCTTCTTGCCCTGCCACCCTGCAGCCTTTCGCTGCACCCCAGGCCTCTCCGCTGCCCCCCACTCCACCTCTACCATGTCAAAAAACCCCAAACCAACCAACCAAGCCCCCCAGCTGTGCTCCTTCTTAAAGAAAATAAAAGTATTTACATTATGTCTGTAAAAGAGAGAAAGAAGAGGGGAAAACCCCCAAACCTCCAAAATTACAGATCTACCCAGTATGCTGGTAGATTTAGGATGTTGAGTAGTACTTCTCCCTCCAGTCCTCTGGAGCACTGGTGGAGGAAGATAAAAACAAGATTTTTTTGTGTTCTGATTTTTTTCATCCAGGACATGCAGGAAAAGAAAAGAGAGTTTCAATGTGGATAGAAATAATGTGAAATGGTGTGCCCTGGAATTGTTCTGTTCCCTTGAAGAGAAATGTAACAGGGCCCTGGTAAATCACATTTCTGATTATTTAGGGTGGTTTTACAGGACCCTGCTGTCCCTGTACCTGTTGTAATTGATGAACCTCATACAAAACCCAGGCAGTTCTTGTGATTTGCAGGGGAGGGATTAGGGCACTGAAAGGGCACATTTAGCCAGGGTCCAGAGCTTTGCTATTCTCTCTGTGATCTGCAGTCAGATTCTGCTTTTGGCCAAACTACTTTGGGCAGAACCCTCAATATGACCTGTTCGAACCCCTCTGTGGTTCAGCACTTGGGTGCTTGTTTTGCTTGGGCACATCTCTGCTTTTACAAAAAAAAAAATAGACTCTTTTCCCCTCAGGCTGTAGAGATTGGGATGAAAATGATGTGTTTACAGCATGGCCCAAGATATGAACATGGAAAAATGAGGGAACTTGTGTCTTACGTACTCATGGTGACTGTGTTACAGCTCACAAATCTGAAGGCAACCATTGTCAACCAAGTGATGCCAGCACTTACCCAGAAAGGAAAGAACAAAACCCCTCCCCCTGATTCTGGGCTCTGCAGGGAGAGCACTCGCTGGCTTTCCCACCACAATATGCAAATGCCATTGTGTCTCCTTTTTCTGCAGTAGGAGTGAAATCTCAGCCCTGTTTGCAGTCAGGTGCCCTGCAGAAAAATGAGGGAACTTGTGTCTTACGTACTCATGGTGACTGTGTTACAGCTCACAAATCTGAAGGCAACCATCGTCAACCAAGTGATGCCAGCACTTACTTACCCAGAAAGGAAAGAACAAAACCCCTCCCCCTGATTCTGGGCTCTGCAGGGAGAGCACTCGCTGGCTTTCCCACCACAATATGCAAATGCCATTGTGTCTCCTTTTTCTGCAGTAGGAGCTTAGAGTGAAGTCTCAGCCCTGTTTGCAGTCAGATGCCCTGCAGAGCAGGATGTGGCCATTCTGCTTCCTGCTCTAAGAGAAACACTTTTTTTTTTGATGTTTATGTTTCAGTATTTCAGTGCTCAAATATCATCGATGGCTGGGGGGGTGAAGGAAGACCTGGAAACATGTACATAGGATTCCCTGGAAGGGATGTTTACTTTGAAAAAACAGCCTTGGTTCCTGGTGGAGCATGGTCAAGCCTTACCAAGGGAAAAGCCACCATCTGAAATAAGTAAATCATATTCCCATAGGTATATAGAGAATATTTTCTTGTAAGTGAAACAAGAGCCGTGTTCCTGCGCAGGGAAATTGTGGATGCTCCATCACTGGGGGTGTTTAAGACCAGGTTGGACGGGGCTTTGAGCAATCTGGTCTAGTGGGAGGTGTCCCTGCCCATGGCAGGGGGGTTGCAACTGGATGATCTGTAAGGTCTCTTCCAGCCCAAACTGTTCCATGATTCTGCTTTTAAAGTCTTGAGTCTGAAAAAGTACATTCAGATTGAGTCTAATGTAATGTACTCTTCATATGCTTCTAGAATTCCCACCGCCTTTCACATGATTAAGGTAAGTGCTAAATCAGACTTTAAAAAAGTTTTTAAAAAAAGCTTTGTGTCCACCTTTGAGATACATACATCAATGAAAAGGGTCATCCCCCTTGTGCTGACAAGATGGCAACGTCTCATCCAGGTGGAAATGTTCTATATGGATTAGCAGGCACTTGAGAAATCGCCACTATTATTTAGTGACATCACCAATATCACCTTCTGACTTTGACACACCTAGAATTAACATTACAAGCACTTAATGAACCTCTGAATTCATTCTTTGTGTAAGCTTGAAGGCTGACTCTTAGCAAAACTTCATTTTGTACATTACGTATGGAAATAGAAAATTTGCACTAAAAAAATAACAGTTGTCTTGATCACAGGTCTCAGACATGAAGGGAGGAGCTATGGGTGGATTTCTGCATCGAGAGATCCCCACTGTGTCATAAATCTCCACAAAAAGGGGGCCCAGCCCAAAAATTCAGCTTTAGCAATAAACTTAGAACTAGCAATATACTTTACAGATGAAGAGAAGGCAAGAGGCTGGAGGTCCAGAGCTGCCATAAGCCAAGCACAAAAGCAGGAATTAGAGAAGTTAATCTCGAGCAACTTGCAGTAATGGATACAGTAAAAGTTGTTTTTTTTCCCCTTCTTTCTTGAAAGAAGGAATGCCAGTTCCTCAAAAACAGCATGTGGGGAAAGTTCGGGTTTTTGAAAACAGCGCTAAATTTGTTGAAAAGTATCACCATAACATTTTCAAATTGAAAAATCTGTGTTTCAGTACACTCACTTCAGCTTTGCAACCCATTCTTACAAAAATAAACTTTTTTCAAATGACTCGATCTAAACTGTTACAGAATGAAAAAAAAAAAAAACAAACCAAAAAGCAAATACATTAAGACAAGACGTTGTTCTCATTTGGCAAAGGAGAAATAAGATTGAAATGACACTGAATGGAAGCCATACTCTCCCTATTACCAAACAGCAGTCTCTCCCTTCTCCTCTCATCTTTGTTTCCCCTGCATTCTGACTGCAAAGTAATTTTGGAAAGGATGGGTCCGTGTTGCGCAGCCCCGTTGCAATCACTGTTTATTGTGTTGCTGTTATATAACACCTTCTCCAGGCATATACGCTTAACTCTGATCAGGAGGTTGACAAAAAAAAGGCATCGTTGCACACCAACGCGCAGAGTCCCGATGGGAAGCGATTATCACAAGCCCCAAGACGCAGAACCGGTGAAATTACTCGTCGGGAAGGTGAATTCGCTCAGAAAAGGCAGGGGGGTGCTTCTGCGCCTTGAAGGCACCCGCTGCCTACAGACACCTGCAGGAGAAGAGCGATAAGAGGTGAGCGGAGCAGGACCGAGATGCACGTCAGCACATCGATACCCTGGTATTCGGCGTCCAGTTCAAGAGTCACTCAGAAGAAATACTCTTCCCGGCTATGCCACACACTTCCCCTGGGGGACCTTCAGCAAGGCATGTTTTGACCCAGAATTTCCATTTCTGCCAGTAACTTGGCAGCTAGTCCCCTGGCGACCGGCTCCTGTATTTTTTTTGCGGCTCCCCAGCCTCTCATAGGTACCACGCCGCTCCTAACTCACCGAAACGGCCCTTTCTGAAACATTTTCCCTTTCCCGGCAGTCGCCCCTTCCTGAGGGACCCGTATTTA
>NW_008615901.1:0-646 GCF_000691845.1 Merops nubicus | reverse complement strand
GCTCGCCCCACAGCTTCTCTGTGGGTAGGGGGAGGCACCTCGGGGCTGACCCGATGGGCACAGGGCGCCCCAGGAGCACCCCAGAGAGACATGGAGAACCTGTGGTTCCCACACACTGTTCTTCTGGCTGCCCCACACATCCCTATGGACATGGGGCATCCCAGGACCACCCCACAGGTGCCTTGG
This sequence comes from Merops nubicus, assembly GCF_000691845.1. NCBI lineage: Eukaryota > Metazoa > Chordata > Aves > Coraciiformes > Meropidae > Merops > Merops nubicus. The sequence goes on along the minus strand of NW_008615901.1, from coordinate 460 downwards.
GCATCCCTGGTTGTCCCTCACCTTACCTGTGGGTGTGGTGTGCCCCAAAACCACCCCACAGGTGCCTTGGGCATCCCTGGTTGTCCCTCACCTTACCTGTGGGTGTGGTGTGCCCCAAAACCACCCCACAGGTGCCTTGGGCATCCCTGGTTGTCCCTCACCTTACCTGTGGGTGTGGTGTGCCCCAAAACCACCCCACAGGTTCATGGAGAACCTGTAGTTCCCCCACACCTTTCCTCTGGGAATGGGGCACCCTTGGTTGCCCCTCACCTTATCTATGGACATGGGGTACCTGGTGACCACCCCACAGGCCCGTGGGGCACCCTGCTCATCCCACAACTTCTCTATGGACACAGGCCACCTCGGGATCACCCCTAGGGACATGGCACACCCTTGGTTGCCCCATGCCCTCCCTATGGACATGGGGCATCTGAGGACCACCCCACAGGTGCCTTGGGCA
>NW_008615900.1:0-271 GCF_000691845.1 Merops nubicus | reverse complement strand
AATAATGATCTGTCCATGATCTGTCACATAAAGAGGGGAAATAATATTGGTTTAATTTCTGATAATTCTTGCTCACAGTCCTGTTCTAATTGCACTATAAGGGAGCTTAAAATAAAATAAAACTCTTATTACCAAACTCTCAAAATAAAACTCTCAAAAACCTCTCAAAATAACCCTCTAAAACTCTCAAACTAAAACTCCTATTAGCACAGAAAGTCTGGTAGCTCTCCTGAAGGTGGCTTTTTACGTTGATGTGTGTAGCTTTTAGCAG
>NW_008615899.1:88716-128812 GCF_000691845.1 Merops nubicus | reverse complement strand
GTTTGTCAGGCACGATTTGCCCTTGGTAGAGCCATGTTGACCGTGCCACATGCTGGCATTGCCTGAAAATAAAGCCCTGTGTTTATTTACTCAGACATAAGGGGGTATGGTGAAGGATTGGCTTCCTTCGAATCCACCAGTGTCACAGTTTCTAATGAGGTTCACTCCAGGGAAAGATATGCTATGTTTTGCAATGAAAACTGACATTTCTGCGTCTGTCACTTGGAAAGCTTTAAATGAGGATATTTACCAATCTGGAATGACTTGTTACTAAGCTGATACATATTTTTTTAATCTTCCTTCTGGACTCAATTTTTACATAACGTTGTAAAATCCCATTTCTTCTCATGGTATAGCTGAGCAGAGGGAATCAACTGTTTCTCCAGATACCTGTCATCTGGATTTTTATTAGGAATTGGAATTCATCTCACCTCTCTGGTGGTTATTTGCTGGACAGTGATGCCATGCCAGTCTGAGTACGACCTCACCGGTTTGTGGGGATTTCTTGCCCTCAGATGATCCAGCAGAAGTTCCTTGGACTGACTGTGCTGGGCAAAGGTTCAATGGTGTCCAGAGCAGAAACTGGTGAATGGCACAGACCTCCCCGGGCTCCCAGAGACTCCCACTCCCCATACACACACGGCCCTGTGGCCTGCAGAGGTGAAAACCAGACGGCAGGACCACACTAATGTGCGTTCACATCTTTTTTTTTCCCCTTTCTCAGGCACTTCCAAATCCCCACTCAACACCAAAGGCAATGTAAATACTGCACAATATTCCAAACCTACAAATATTCCAAATTCTTATCCTTTCTGGAAAGGGAAAAACATTTCTGTGATGATACCAGGCTCCTAGAAGCTTTAAATATGCTTCATTGGTATATAGGTATACAAAAAGGAAACAGACTGTATTGAGTAAGAACTGAAAGATCCCATTACAGCCTTGCCATTCAGTTGTCTATCAACCTGCAGTACATGGCACACATTCATTTGCTGTTACATAGCTTCTAAAAATAGATGAATAAATGAAAAAAAAAAAATTCTAGTGACAGCCTAGACTTCAAAAACCCCACCTCCCTTTACATCAAGTATAATCTGGCAGCACTTGGCGATCATCGATTTTGTTCATTTATCACAGGTGCTGCAAACTGAACTGCCAGTGGAGTGAACTGAGCAGGCTGCAAGCCATCCAGCATGGGGTTTTAAAACAATATTGCAGTATTTCACCAGCTGTTTCCAGTGAAAAATCAGAAGCAACAGACTACTTGCTCAAGACCAAAACATGCAAATATTCCTGGAGCCTTTTCTACAGCATCTTTCGCACCTTGTATTGCTCATCTCCAGTGGGGAACCCATTTGTTATAGCACTACAGTTACTTGAGGTGGGTTGCAAAGTTTAGACCTTGCCACTAAGTACAAGCCTTCCTCACAGCAAACAATTGTCCTGCCAGCTTTACACATCATTGTAGCTACTATAAATGATGAAAATCCCCTTCTTAAAAAAAAAAATTAAAAAAAAATAAAAAAATAAAAAGTCCACCTCTACAAAGGGCAGGAGTTGGCAACGTGACTCCTCTAACAACATGCACATATACTCCCCACATATACAGGGTGTTTCATGCGGGCTGTGACCAGGTCTGCTCTATCCCTGAGAGGGTTAACAAATGCATTTTCAACAGATCTGTCTGCCACCCATAACAACTGAAGGTCAAGAGAAGAGCCTTGAAGAAACTTATGGTGACGGTTTCACTGAGCCCAGGAGGACCCCTCAAGGAGCAAGGTGCTTACAGGGGCTGTAGCAGACTTTGATCCACATCATCTGATGTTCAATGCACTAGATTTCCTTGAAAAAAAAATTTTAACTATACCCTTCACTGAAAGATTAAGACATAGAATACAAACGAAAGAAACATTGCTTGTCCTTCACTAATTTCCTTGTTATTTTTCTATCTATATTGTCAAGCAGAGAGTGAGATAGAAAACCGTGCATCCTGCTCCCAAGAGTGTAAATCACTCTTTGCACTCAGAGGAGAACCTTTCCAGGTTCTCCAATACAGAATAAATTTGAGAGTTGGACTTTTTTTTTTTTTTCTTCTCTCATGCTAAAGGTCTTTGGACATCCTTTAGCAAAGACAAAGGATATACACAGACCCCTCAGCCAGCATAACACAGCAAAACTCACCGGAGAATCCAGGCAAGTATGCTGTCCCATGCTGAGTTCCAGGAGGCCATCGTTAATTCCTAATTGAGAGCTGGCTCAGAGGTGTCTGTATGAACTACAGCCCCACATGACTGCGCAGCCATAGCCAAAGAAACACACCAAACTCTTTGGGAATTGCCGGTCCAATTCCTGCTAAGTCAAGAGGTTTGCTAGCTAAAAAAAAGGAAGTTTAGAAAGTCTTACAGACCTGCTTTTCTGGCAGGTTTGATGCAAATGTTCACCTGCCTTCTTTCAGAATCTGACCTTTTCTCATGCTGAGAAGTTTTTAAATAATTGGTATATATTGTGAAGCTATTAAAAATGTAGTAAGTTGATTTTAACAAGGACTGGGTATGATCCATATATTATATTCAGCATCTCTTAGAGAAAAAAAATAGGGTGGAAAAGCTATTATAGTTTTTCTCAGTCCATGCAATTGGGTTACTCTGCCTCTCTGCAGAGAGTTCAAATGTATGCATGGTAGGCCAGATTGCTCCCTGGGGTTGTTTTATTTGCTTGAAGGGACAAACTTGGCCAGGAATATCTTAGCACAGACTCCAAGTACTCTAATTCTGCTCGCATTATGTTCCATTTGCTTATTTCTGTGTTTTCAGTATTCATTTCATCCTTCTCCAGCTTCTTTTTCCACTTCAGCAGTTCTCACACCGAGCTGCTCAGCCTTTTGCTGTGGCACAAATATCACTCCCCTGGTATCTTTACACAAGTTGACGACTGAAAAAAGCAGTGGTGCTACAGCTCCACCCCCTCCCCAAGGGAATTCAAACAACTAAGGCTGGTTTGTGTGGGGAGAGAGCAAGGCTAAGGAGTAAGGGATCTTGGGGGGGGCTTTTTCTAGCTTTCTCATTTGGCTGATTTTGCCAAATAAGCACCAGTCTGGTAAGAATTCTGGATAATTTGTTGCCTTTTCTTATTCTACCCTTACCAGGCAGATACACGGCTCTGCCACCAGGCTGCAGAAATATTTGTCAGCGGTGTTACAATTATACCATCCCTTGTGAGCAAACTAGGTCAGAATAGATTTGCAGTATTATGTTTTACTTCAGGTAAGACAGAGAACGGTCCTGTGGGACAGCTTTTCAACTAATGCAAGTCATCACTGTTCAGCTACAATTAGTGGCACTATGACATTTTCTAGCTGGTGGGGGCCAGCCACCCAGTGAGTTAGCTGGCAGGCATCTCCCAAAAATCCACATGCAGCTTTCACACCCATCTGAGATCCTGGAGGGTTTTTTAATGAATTCAAGAACAGATTACAATTCAAATACAGCTGAAGATGCATCTGAGTCTTACCCAGGTTGGTATGAGGAAGACACATCCTGATCTGGGAGCTAGCATGAACTTACCCAGTTATCATAGACTTGGTTTTGAAGTGTCCAGGGGAAACCAGTTGTGTCCCCTACACTTACCACAACTATCAAAGGCAGCTGGGATCACTAAAGACTGGAAGAACTGATACAAAGAGGAAAAAGTCTTTTCTAGGAATTGCTTCATAATAAAGATGCTACACTACTGACAGTCTAGCAGACATGGCAGGGAATGCCTCACCTCCCTTCCCTCCCCAACACTTGAGCAAAACCAGGCTTGTCAGTATGGCTAAATTGAAGGAGTGCCTTTAGACACGTTGAGCATCCTAGTTCAAGAGTGGATTTGATTACCTGATACATAATGAATTATCCAAAAGCCACCTTTGAAGACATACAACCCCTAACATTTTAAAATTAAGACTAAATTCAATTTAGAAAAATTGTAAAACAGTTTCCCTTAAATTAATCTTAAATGAAGCTTCTTGCTTGGCCTTTCACTTGCTGCAGATAATCAATCTCGACACGGCTGTGTGAGAAGCGGAGGCTACTGGAAGGGAAGTGAAATTAAAGAGAGGAGCTAGGCCAGCAACATGAAAAGAGATATCTAATTATCAGCATTTTATTAGAAACAATTAACTAATATTCAATTAGTTGCCTTCCTTGAAGCAAAGTGACAGTTAGGAAAACAGAAAACGAACCTTGACAAGGTGCTCATTTTCTAATAAATGGCAGATGAGAGGAATCATTTATTGGTGTTTTACCCCTGGTCAGAGCCTTGGGGCAACTCACCCAGCATGAGGCAATGGGACTGGCTGTTTGCCAACATTAACTGTACTTATTACATTCATCCCATGCAGAACACATCCATCTCCTGCTCTGCCTTGACATCCCATTTATTCTGAGATTCATTTGTCATGTCCCCAATCACCAAAATGAATAGAAACTTTCCAGCATGATGGATTGTGGTTCTAATTAGGACTAAAGAAAAGATCCACACTCAAGTAGAGCCCTTTTTCTTTTTCTTCTTCTAATAAAATAGTATTCCTAGCCAACTTTGTGACTAATATCCTTTTGTGGTGCTTGTCCACTGTAGGTCACCCAGTCAAAAAGAAACAGTGGTCCTTCCAGAACAGATTTTTCCTCCCCTAACAACTACACAAATTATCATAGAAAGAAGTCGAGACACACTGAGGACTGTGCACACATAGCTTGTCGATGTGCAGATGTCCAGAATACCAAACTCTGGACAACATTTGTCCCTTGTCTGTCCCAGAATTTCCTTTAACAAAATGCAGATACATACAAATACCCAGAATGAGGAAAAAGCTAAATTTGCATGGCAACTATTAAAACTGTGGATAAAGAAACTTAATTTAGGTTAACCGAGTTAAATTTGATGCCAGCATTTTAAAGTCATGGCACTAAACAAAGTGCCATTATTTCAAATTCTTAACTAAGCCTAACATACATTTTATTATCAGCACATACATTAGAAGTACACGCATGCCCTGATATAAGATATTTTTTTAAGTACCCTCTGAGGCCTTTCCCATGTTTCTCATGTATCACTACGTTCAACAATTGTGTCTTAAATATGATAAAAATGCAATTCCTCTTCATAGCAATCAGCACATTTGCTGTTCATTTGTGTGTCCCTGCTGCAGAATACCGAACCACGACAGTACAAAGCAATAAACAGAGTGTGGTCAGGGCAGTGCTATTTTGTTTGGAACACTTTTAAAGTTGGGGATAACATCTTAGCTAGTGGTAAGTAAATAAGAAATGGTAATGCCACTAACAGGTGGCCTTAACCCATAAAGACATTGTCATGCACTGAAAAAATCACCCATTCTAATTTGCATTTTCAAGTCAGAAGAAAGTAGATTATGGTTACAAAAGGATTCAGGAATTCACAGATAGATGTAGAATGCTCCAAATCATTAAAATAACCTGATGACTATTTAAAAGCACCAAGAAGATTATAAGTTCACTTACTACAAGATGGACCGTATGCATTAATTCCCAACAATCTGCTACCAAGTCTCCTGTATTTTGGAAGATGATCATTCTGTTCAATTGATTATCTTCACTACTTTTACATAGAAGAACATAACATTTCCATTAGAAACAATGGAAACATTTCACAAACATAAATGTCTTTGCAACATAATTTCAACCACAAAACCGCTCTATGTAAAGCTACAGACATATTTTGCTTTTCTAGTGCTAGGAGATGCATACCAAGTATGTGTACATGCCAGAACAGCTACTCTAAATGTGCAGGCTAGTATAAATGCACAGAAAATGAGGCTGTTGGGTTCTGTTAGAAGCCCACTAATTTAAATTATGCTCTCAACGAGATTTGGATTTTTTTCCATGCTTGCTTGAGCCTTTGCTGGTACTGAACTGTTTCCCACTGACGTAGCTTCCAAAATTAGGATTTTATCCTTCCTATTTCATCTCAATTGTTCTGTGTAACTTCATGAATACGTGATGGATTTACAAAAATAATTTAATTTGTAGCTAGTTATAGCACTTATCATTCTATATGACATTCATATAAAATTCCGTATAACTTTATCATTCCATAAAACACTGAAATATTCCCAGAGACAACAAAGCAGTCTACCTTTAAACACTTCTCAAATCCAAAACATAGAACCACAGAATTGTTTAGGCTGGAAAAGACCCTTAAGATCATTGAGTTCAACTGCTAACGCAGCAAAGTGCACCACTAAGCCATGGCCCTAACAGCTACATTACATTGAGGAATTTTATCTAGATAGAATGGGAAAAAAGGGCTTTAGGTGTTTTTTAGGCGGTTCTGGAAATAATGAAAGGCACAGTTGCTAAAGGCACTGAGGCCTTGACAGCTCCTGTACTGGCTCTAGCTAGTTCCCAGAGATATACCCTTCAGTATATTCTCAGAATAACACTCCTGCATAATTTAAATGAGCACTATAAATTGTCATTTAAATTGCATGAGAATCTGAGATAAGGTTGGCAGAAGATCCAGAAAGAGCCCTTGAGTGTCAGATTAACACAGCAGGCAAGAGACAAAACCAGGCACTTTCTTTTCTTTTTGACTAAAAATCTCAGAAGGAAAGGCAAAGCTTCTCTAATTCCTGACCTTTCATTTCAATGAAGAACAAGCAATCTGTAATCTTCTGCTGTAATTGATCAGTGTTTAAAATGAACAAATTGTAGATTAATATAATATACTCAGGCCAGAAAAGCAAGATCTTGAAGAGCACTCTTCGAAGCAGATCCCTCGCTTCCCCAAAGATGGGTAATTTAATCTTTGTCATTGGCCTGTCTCTGTCAAAGAGAACAATGGATAGTCTATTCGCAATTGATGACTATATAGGAATTAATATTAGTAAAAGGTGTCCATTTAGTGTCTCACCTTCTGTGCTAAAGGTGACATCCATGATGGATGCATCCCAAGACAATGGATTTATCTTTAAAATGGAGTAATTACACAGTGGATGCATGGGTGACATAATGACATTGTGGGTTTATATTAATAAAAGAAAGAAATATTCCTTCTGAAGAAGGAAAAAAATATGACTAACATGGTCATTTATGAGATTTTGGCAGCTACTCTGTAAGTGCAATAAGCACTTTTGAATTGTTCAGTTATAAATTAGAGTCCTACATGGTTCAAGCAATTCAAAATTAGCTTTCATGTGACAAATCCCAGTTTACTAAATTTAAGGTACTCACGAACTCCTGATTCTCCCACCTTTGTATGGGGGCCTTTAAAATCAATGACCCCAAGTTACAGAAATCAGAGGGAAAGTAGACAAGATTTGAGGGCAGGATTAAAGGGATTTGACTTTACTCCCAGCTCTACCACTGGTCCTCTCAGGGCCACTATTTTTTCTGTTTAAGAAGCAAACATCTCAGTGCTCCCTCTGCCGTCCAGTGAAATCCAGTCTGTGCAAAATGACCAGTCAGTGCAGGAACTCAGAGGAAATTCATCTGGCACAGATAGTTACAAAACCAGGTCTCAGGTTGCCAATTCAACCTCCCACCAGTATTAAACAGCATCTGTTCATAGTGTTATTTATTACTCTGTCGTGCTAGTGCTTGGAAGAATGACACACATTTGGTGTGGTGCAGTTTGTGATTTTTTTTTCTCCCCCTCTCATCAGAACACACAACTTTGTACATTACTAAAACATTTTTTTATGTCCTATATCTGACTGTTTCAGTGTGGTCCATATTGCTGTTCTCTGAAAATTCAAAACAGAATTCAGAATACAGTATTTCCTATAGAAAAGTTGAAATTATCACTGGACTGATACCCATCAATAAATCCCTGCCCAGCTTTGAAGGTTCACCTACACAGTCAGTCTTTACAACAAGCTTCTGAAATGGTTTTCTCTGGAGAGCTCCCATTCCCAGCTCCTAAATTCTATTAAAAAGACAGCTAAATCCATTAAATATTTTCCAGCTTCTACATCTCTATTAATCCACAGCTAGAGCTGCCACAGGGTTTTCCTGAGTTAGGCAGCGAGATGGGAATGGACCATGAAGAACTGCATATGATGTAGTCCACAGTTTGAAGGCATTTGAGGTCTAAATTTAAGAAAAGAACAAATATGGGCTTTGCCTTTAAAGCAAAGATTCAATACCATTTCTTTTTTTAATTTGGATTAATTTGCTGATCCATGCTCCATATACTTTCCTTTCAAGGCTGACTGTTAATTTAGGAACAGACACATCTTCAACTGCTCACAGAGGGACTGTTTCCAGCCCCAGGCAGACACTCAGCCACCTCTTCCCAGGTCGTCAGGCTGGAAGCCAATAACTAATTCCAGCAGCTTACTTGATTTTTTTGACTTGGCAGGCAGAGGACTTCTCTTGCAAGTTTTTCCCAAAGTAGAGTTCAGAAAGAAAAATACGTAACAAGACCAACAAGAGTGATTTGGTGTTTCTCCAAACTAATTTTGACATTTTCACATGAATAAACTTAAGTAAAACCTGAAATATTACCCAGAGACACCTCTCCTACTTTCAGTACGTTAATTATCGTATTAATGCCAGTCATTTAAATGTCAAGAAGTGGTTCAGGTCCTTAAAGGAGACAGAGTGATAGCAACTAGGAACCAATTTGCAGACAATTCTGTTAAGATTATGAACTACAAAATATATCCAAATAAAATGGTCTGTGCAGCTGTAAGCAATAACTAAAAAGACCTTAGCAAAGGTATACAAGAGGCATTGAGTTATTTGAAGGAATCTATGAACAGCTTATAAATGCTGGTTAAAATTATGTTGCTGTTATGAAAGTGGTGCATTGTGGCCTAAAGATGGAGGAATAACTGTGTGGTTAAGCAAGAAGAGAGGAGCAAAGCTTTACAGCAGGGAGAAATCAGCTTACCTGAAGGATCAGCCAAGGCTGAACCAATACAACTGCAGGAAAACTTAAGAGATGAAATCCAGGACCAGATTATTAACGTTTTTTTTCTCACTCCCCAAGTCCCTCCTTCCCCCAAACCCAAAAGTTCTCTACCAAACCATGATCACGTATTTCAGAAGCAGCCTCCTTCTCAAAGGGATGTCACTACTTGGAGAGGCACTAGTGACTTCACACAACTGTTTCTTATATATGAAGTTTTATATGCCCAGTGTCAAGGGCAAGATTTTAACATTTAGAAAGTGGAACCAAGGTTAAGACTGGGATTTCAAAACCTAAGAAACGTATGCTGTAAAGTTCTACTGAATCAAATTAATTCAATTTAATTTGTTGTAATTATAATGTGAAGAGCATCCCCTCAAAACATCCGTTCTTTTGACAGTTGTATCTGAAAACTATTTTGTCTCCTTTAAGCACTCCGACCAGAAGGCATCCTTTCAATATCCGTCTTTCAGATCTTCCTTACTTTTGCACCACACATTTATCCTCTGATTTGACTCTGCAGCCTCCAACCATGATTTCATGTTCATCTGTTCTTCCATCTTACAGTCACCTACCATATACAGAATTTGCTAGGAGAAAACTGATTCTTTTGAATTATCATTTAAATGTAATATTCTGGATTTTAATTAATTAGTCTGTTTATTTGCATGACTTTTTTAAATTATGTTTAGCAGATATTTCTGGTACAGGTGGTAGGATGTGAAGGGCCTAGGAGACCCTGCCTTTTGTGTGCAGTTGGATATATATAAAATTTATTACCTTTCCACAATCTAAAGCAGGATTTTATTTGCAAAATAAATCCATGAAAAAAGATCTTCAGCTCATTTTTCTACTGGATTTTATTCTTGGGCTTTTTTTCCCATGGTAGAGGGGAAAATGGTACTGAAACACACCTAAATACTAGGATTAAGGTTGGACAGTGTTGACTCTCTTCTCTGAGTCACGTTACAGAGCATGGAACAGTGAAGGCAAGAACACTGTTATTGCTTTTGTGCTCCAGGCCCACTGCTGTCCATTTGGGCATGTAAGGGACAAATATTTTAAGGGGCCTCCCTGTCACTGGCCAGACACAGAGTAATCACATATCCTTCATACTACAACAGTCAATGGTCCTGCTTCTTCTGCTCAGGCAAACTCCTTGTATGGGGTCAATGCAGTTCCTTCAACTTTCAGAAGCCTTCTACACTAAGTTCACTTTATTTGGAGCTTAGTTCTGGGGCACAAACACTCATTGTGCCCATTCCCAAAGGTCTTTGGCAACCGTGGCTGGACATGTAGCTACTTGAGTCATACAACTGATTCAAGTTGCTTCAGTATGTTCAAGAGACCATGGGCTGCACCCAGTTTGGCTTTATATCACATCCAGTCCCCTACAAGAGTACAAAGCGCTAAACCAACGTAGAAATGATTTACACTCACTTTACCCTAGTGTAATCAACAAAATGAGGTTTAACACTATGAAAACCCATGGCCTGGCTCTTTTTAAAATTCTATTTTCAGCCAAAAAGACAGCCACTGGGAAAAATTCAGTTCCTGATGAAGTTCTGCAGTCTCATTTTAGTCGCTCTCTTCAAAAGTTTTAATAAAGTTGTAGTTATCACAAACAGTTGCCCCACAGAGACTTTTCCACTTTGAAAACCAGCAGAGTGCTCCCAGGCTGACTCTTATCCTGCTATTTCATATAAACATACAAAGTGCAATCTGTGACACAGCACCACAGGTCATTTAGAGGTCTCCTGCCATGTTGTACTAATTATAAAAAAAAATTGGCAAGAAAAGTAACACATGACTGGTTTATATATTTCAGAGATGCCTTCTGCAGCACTTACAAAAAGTCCAAACAAACAAATGAATTATGATGTGAGTCTATAAAGAAAATCTACTTTGTCGTTCCCCCCCCCAGTTTTTGTAACAATGAGCACTACAAACTTTCGGGTAGCTTCTGATCTAAGCAGTATAATTTTAATCTCATTAGCAGACTGTTATTCCTGCACTGCCACTGACAGTTTTTCTAATGTTCCAGACACACTGGATATAATTGGACATAATTCCCACTGACCTCACCTTAGAAAAGGTAAAGCTAGAAAGAAAAGTCATTGTCCTTTCTCATTTCCAAGTATACTAACTCTTGCCTAACCCCATTATTAGAAAAATCAAATCTGGCATCCTTGCTGTATCTGACAGCTCTGTGCTGTTAGCTTTAGTTACTTCCTCCGAAACTAAATCTCACCACGCTTCATGGCCACGCATGGCAAATTCCTTTTGTCAAAATATCATGTTTTACCTACTTACTTTGTTTCACTAACATTTAAAAACACTGCTTCTTTGAAGTAAACACCATACATAAAGCAACAGTTTAACCAGGTGTGCTCACTGTTTAGATTGCAAACCCACCAGTTCAGTGTTTTATGTATGTGTGCATATATATATATGTGTGTGTCTATAACCTTGTGAGCAAATATTTTCAGAGGCTAGAAACTTCAAAAGCAAACAAACCACCAAGCCTGTCTTAAAACAGAAATAGTAGTAATTAGTGTGGACTAAACATCAAGTGCTTAAGATTTTAATTCTTAAGAATAAAAGTATCCCTGTTCCTCAGTGAAAATTATATTAGCATCTCATATCAGATTCAGTTAAGAAAAAAGACTGAAATCAAAAGTTAAAGTACTAGTTAGCTGGGAACATAGATCTCTTAAAATAGGTTTGGGCTTTTCAACACAGCTGTTCATGACGTGGTAAATGCCCTATCAGCTCTTCAGCCGTACAGCCTGAAACCAGTAAGTGAACATTGTCCAATGGAAGGAAAAATAAGGTATTTTATATGGGACAGATGTTAAGATGTTACATTTTTGGCAGCATTCTCTCCTGTGATCACGTTAGCTTTTATACCAAGCACCAGGCAAATCAGCCTTTCTGACTGGTGCTCAAAGCCCCTCCTTGGCCAACTGCTACATCTGTCATCCAGAACAGTCACCCTGCACCATAAAACTTCACATCCTTCACATTTTCATCCCACCAGAAGGTACAAGTTACATACAGATGGCTAGAGGAACCCAACAAATGAGACACCCAAATCAATAAATGAGAAGGCAAACAACCCCCCAGAGAGAAGTGTTTCTTTTCATCACTTTCACAGCAATTTCCCTACCCTGGAACCTTTGTAATTTTTAAGGGTTGTGATTACATACACAATGTGAAGCCATACATTGATAAGGGAAGTAATGCTTCTAGAAAGACAGTACTGGGCCAGCTGATAGGAGGAAAGCGGACAGTCTGTTGGATGCCCACTTATCTCATGATGTTTTACACCTTTGAACTGAGTGCAACTGTACTTATAAACAGGTAAAGAGTGTATTGAACTCAGGGCAAAATGTTTATGGTAGGAACTCAGTGCAGATCCGAGCAGTGATGACCTGTAACTGCCCTTCCTGGACTTCTTCAATACTTAGACGTAGACCAGGGTTTGGATACAGAGCCTGAAAAGGATTTGCTCCCCACTGAAACGTAGATGTGTTTTGCAGGAAGATCAATGTCATCATCACATATATACACTCATTTCTCTGACAAATAATGCTAGCAGGGGCAATCCAAAGGGAATGACTGCACATACATTACAAAATAATCCAAACCAAACATTTGATGGCTGAGTGATTTTTTGTCATCACGTGATCAAGACGAGCAGAAGCCAAACTGAGCGAGGTCATCTATTGCGAGACTGCCTTCCTGCTCTGAGAAGGCTGAAAGGCCATACCTTGTTTTGGCTACTTGTTCAACCTACCTGTGCAGCCTTTATGGACCTTGTAGCTCCATAATAATTCTAATTATGAAAGATGCTGCAATAATTCAAATAGATCTTATAAACCTTATTTATTTCCACTTTGTTAGCTAAAAAAACTTTTGTGTTTACTTAACAGAGATGACTCAATATGGTGTTTGCACTGCTCAAAAAAGTTACATCAACTGCTACTTTTATGCAATCAGTGAAAATACTCCTAACATAAAAGAGAACCAAATAAAATGCTTCAGTTAAGACTCTCAACTCACCACCCAATTTTACTTTTTCTGGTGGACTGTCTTAGTGGGCAATAAAGAGATACAACCATGACAGATGGGGAAGAAAAAAAGCCATGACCATGTGTGGAAATGCAGCGGCTACAAGTAGACTAAAGAAAATACTTAGATTTGGAACATTTGTGGAAAGGACAGCTTCACTTTAAGGATTTTTTTCAACTAGCCTGCCTGTACAGAAACCAAACTTCAGATGAGATAATGTCCCAAGCTCTCAGGTTTAGTGGTAGCTCAGATAAAAATGAAAGCTACGTGCAAATATTCATTCTAAGACTGCAGTGGAGAAATCGAATTTATATTCCAGATGATCCTATATAAAACCCAAAAGGGTCTCTCTTCTGAGGACCAGGTGCTCATCCTTAAGTTTTACTTGTTAATAAAAATACTAAAATCTTCATACAACTATCAGCTGTAAGCAAACTGGTGCAGTTAAGGCTTCAAATATACGTATGAGGCATGACCTGAATGTTATCACAGTCAAATCATCTGAATGTTATCATCACAGTCAACTCTTTTATGTTTCCATTTTCATTTAACTTTGATGCAGAATAAAGGACATGAGCATATAAATACAGAAATGTACTATTAAATTCATAAAATACAATGCTCACTTTTGGCTGGGTAACATCATGTGAAAAGCTATAAAAATTGAATTAAGACAAATTTGAAATGCTCTTTGTTTTTCTGTTGTTTTAATTTCCAATTTTCGTGTTTTTTTCCAGAGGCTGGTTTTAGCCTATTACACACAATATCTCTTTCTCACCCTGTCAATCATGTGGCCGTATATTTTACCGTGCATCAACGCTTGCAAATCTTAAGGTTTTTCATTCTGCAGCAAGCAATATGAAACACAGTCGTTGATCCTAAAAAAATAACTCTTTCATAGACACATGCTTTAGTTAAATCAGAGATAGAAGTCTTAACGTTTCTGCTAGCTTTGTGCATCAGGGTACAGCATGGGAGTTTTTCAGACGTTAATGGGAAGCTGGTGGCAAGCCCTGCAATCGCTGCCTACAGCAGATGAAGATTTTTAAACACATCACTTCTTTTTCAGTCTTTAGTGTCGTCTTAAAACAACAGCATGCGTTGTTTTCTTGATCAAAGCCAGAGACTTAGGAGTTTGAAAATAAATTCCACTTTGGTGTTTTCCTTTCAAAACACATCAGTCTCATAAGCAGGATAATCTTTGGTGATGTATTATGATGGATTGTGCTTATCCATGCAAATTGTCTAGCTAGTTTGCCCCTCATTAGAAGGGATTACTCTCCCCCGCGCACACTAGTACCACGTGCCTGCTCACACACAGGTGAGACCTAGATGGACCCAAGTGTTCACAGATGAGTCGTGAGGAAACGCTGCTCTTCCCAGCTCCATCGCAGGGCTGGGAGCACCAGCTTGGCTGGGGCTGAGCAGACACTGACCATCTCACAGGCACCTTACACTGGGGACGCCTCCAGTGCCTGCAAAGCGATGTTCCCACGGGCCACACACCCGCTGCAGCTCTGAAAGGCTATCTTGGCAACTTGTTGCATCTATATGAGCTGCTCATCCACTTCCTACCTCAGCAACTGCACTTAGAATGCCTTTACACACAGATTATTCTCTACTTTACTAAAGCACTTGTCCCCCTTTCTAGGGCACGAACATCTTGCTTCTGGAGCTCAGTGGGAGTTTTGTTTGAGTGAAGGCAGAGTATTTCCCTATGACCTCTTTAAGAGCTTAGGTATTTCTCTTCAAATGTATTACAGCTCTGCCTTGGTTGTTTAAAAAAGGGGAAAGATTTAAACTACCTATGTACTAGGATAATTTTGAAGTTCTTTATTTCCCATTTGTTTTGTTTTCTCTCCTCAATGGTATACCAAAGAAAGACTCGACATTATGTAAATCAGGGCAGAGTTTGATATTCCAGAAAAAAGGTAGAATCCTTCGACTGGGGAAGGAAAAAAAGCTATCAGTGTAATTACTAAACACAGCTGATCTCCTGTTAAATCCCTACACAGTCATATTAGAACAAATACCCGATTAATTATATTCTTGTGTGCCGTGATCCAGAATACTTTATTTATAGCCTTAAACCACATCTACAGCTAGACATCTAATGAGCAGTAGCTTTTCCCAGTAATACAGATAATCTCTTTGCAGAGAATTAGTTCTTGGAAAGTAGAAATGCACCTTTCCTCAAATTCCATTTTATACTTTCTATTCCCAGGAGGATGTGGAGTGGATCATGAGGAAGGAAGGGAAGAGGGAAAGACAGATTAAGGATGTTACAGTAATATTCTTTTGTTCAACATCTGCATGCTAGAGAGATTACACAATCTTCAGCAGATCAGCAAAAGAAGATTTGAGGAGACTAGTGTTAAACCTTTGGAGCAACTGAAACACTCTGCTGTCTTCCTTACTGCCCACCCCAACCTTTGCCAGCCCACAGCTAAGAAATATTCAAATCCCACCTAGCTGTTAGGATACTCTTTCCATCTTTTGCCACCAAATGCCATACACCCAAGACCTTGGAGTAAATGTGGTGTTAGCAGCATAGACACTCAAGAAGATCCAACACATGCTGGGAGGAGACAAGGGCCCCTCTTCTCCCCACAACAGAATCAACTAAAACCCTAGGAAGAATTTTAAGTTTCCAGAAAGCACAGCCAGCATCACTTTTGCATCAGAAATAGTTGAGCTCATGAAGTCAACCCCCAGAGCTTTTGTTTCTCCTACTATGTGGTGAGCATGGAGACAACAAAGGCTTTATAGCACCTAAAATAGAAGAGGTGCAGCTGATGCTGCACAACCATTGTGGGATAATGCTGCAAAGACATGAAAATTACATGCAAAATGTTCAAAGCAAGATGATGGAAAATCCCTGTATGGTCAGGGATAATCCTGTGGTGGGCTGTTCTGGACCTGGCGGGGCATTCTCCCTCCTTCACAGCACGAGTGCTGCAGCCCCAGCATCAGGGAGGAACTCTCTGGGCAGAAACCTCAGTGGATTCAGCTGCAGTGGGACGAACCCCTCTTTGTGTATCACTGGGGTAGATCAGGCCGTTAGACATCAGTGTAGTGACCCCACTTTCCTTAACGTAAACAAAGCCTTGAGCCTCCTAAAAAGCACACCAGGCATGCCCTAAAGAGAGACAAGATTGATTTTACTACTCGCCTCCGAGTCCATTGATTATGTTCTTAAAGTGCATTAATAAAGTGTAATGTACTGAGAACTAATTCCCCAAGATTTACCTTACAAAGAGCTCTTTTGCTAAATTTCTGGTGACTTTAATATTTGCCATGTAACATTTCAGATCTGATTATTTTTTAGAGTGCTACTTTGACTTGAAGCAACAAGTCAATTTGCTGGGCATCACTGAGACATAATGTGATGGAACATGATGTCGATTTGCAGAGTGAATCAAAATGCCTAAGCTTTCTCTTTTGTGCTATCTGCAAATCGCTGAATAATGTGGTTCACTGACCAAGGGAATTATTTTCAAGGAGTTTGGCACATCTTTAATTACCGGATATGTAAAGATGAAATGGAAACACACTGTGCATATTTCTTTATGGCTGCTGAACTCTCCTTATGGAAAAGCACTTGTTTTTATTAAACTGTCTCTAGAAAGCACAAAATGTACAAGGTATAGGTTGACAGTATATTTCTCAATGCATATAACTTAGCAGCTGAGCAACCTTATAAGGTATGGATCAACCATGTATACATATTGTACCTACACGTGCAAAGCTACGCATGCATAAAAATACAAATATGGAGAAAATAGATTTCTTCCTATTATGAATGTATTGAAATTCAGGCACTGTACCAACATTTATGTTTCTCTTGCAACTGAGGACAACTCAAAAAAAACATCACATCAGGCCCTCTTTACTAAACATTTTTGCCCTTTGTCTTGCAAAAAAATCAGGAATTTTCATACTGACAATGATTATGTAAATACTTTGGTTTGAGAATCGGGTCCCAGAGGTTTCCCCAGCTAAAAGCAGTTCTTTAAAGGTTTCATCATGGTCCAAATCACCGGTTCTTAAGACTCCATTTTCAGTACTGCAATAAACACCCTGTGAGGCCTTCTTGCTTCCCAAGAGCAGTCAGATCCCAATTAAAAGGTCTCTATTAGCTGATTTTGAAGGGTTTGGGTATATGCCATGCATGTTTTAAACTTCCACTCTGGGTAAAATATTGCAGTCTTGAATCAACTGACCAAAATTCATTGCTGAACCTGCTTGGAGCAGGACGTTGGTCTAGATGACCTCCCTGAGGTCTGACCCGTCAGGATCATTCCATGATCCTACAGCTCTCAAACAACTGAACCCTCCCATGCTGGGGCAGACACACTGCAGAAGCAAATATCTAATCACATTCTGGCCTCACCCTGGGCAGCTGAACTATTTTGATCATTTAAGTCAGGGCTGCAAGGTTTCATCTGAAGGATTCAAAACACACAAGCAGTCAAGTGTTACTGAAGCGTGCCTTAAATTTGGTAATAAATACCGTGAAGAAAGTGCAATTTCTTGGCACCTGCTCTTTTAAGGGTGCTGTGTTTGGAAATGCCAGAAACTTCTCATCAAGGCTTCCAGCTAACCTAACTGCTTATAGCTAGTTGGATATAGATGGATTGTCCCTCTAGAGGGCTAGATGGAGATTCAAAGCAGTGCTGAATCCTTTGTAACTCTGGCAACATGCTCAAATTTGCTTTCTAAGAAAGTAGTTTTATAGAAAAAAAGCTGATGTAACAACTGTGGGAGTTTTTCCATAGTTAAAGCACCTAACATGAAAACATATCTCTGAAATTTATCCTACTAGAACAGAAAGAGAATTTAAAAATAAGGGACATTAGAGCGAATTATGAGGCAACAAACTGTGTTCATCTGACCAGCACCAGCCAGCCTTGCCACCACTTGGGTCCTGTCACACGTGTAGCTGTGCCCGTGAAGAGCTCAGCAGAGTTTTCATGCTTGTGTATTTCCCTGTTATAACATTACACCATAGTGACTGCAGAGTGCAATGAGGTTACTGCTAGCTCGAGTGTGTCTGGAGCTGGCACGTGATGATATCATGCACAGTGTAGGCACCACACTTTCCAAGAACACCTCAGCGGGCAAGGATGGACACCCTGCCTGGAGCACTCCTCCTGTCCTGTTGAGAAAGCTTTAGACTTGGAAGCACAATCTGACCAGCAGAGTGAGCACGGCAAACAACAGAAAATAGATCGCAGGCTTTATTTTTCAAGCATACTATATTATCTTACCCAGCATTAGGTGTTGCAGCCAAGGACCCCAGGAGTCAGAGAGCAGCAGGACAGCATAGAGACAATGTAGTCCAAGAGCACCTAGTCTCAGAGCTGAGCTGCTCGGTGTGCAGGCACCACACTGGTCTGCAGCTCAGCCCCACCCCAGGACGCTAACAAGAGCCCACCATCTCCTCGTGTGCTTTGATTGCTTTTGGAAAGAAACCAAGGTGCAGAGAGCAAGAAACCACAACAGGCTTCCAGAGGTGCTGCTGTCTGGACCCACAGAGGCCCAAGATGCCAGGGCTTAGCCAAAAGCCCATGCTTCTCTCTGTGCGTGCACAGCCACGTGGACCTGGCATTATTGCACAGAATCCTTTTATTCCACCAGCTGCTACTGCTGAGGTCTGAAACAGAGACCCAGGATGTGATCTTCTGGATGAGTGCAAAGCTCACAAGCTCTCATGTCCTAACAGAGGAGAAGAAAGGCTCTATTTAGTTGTGCCAGAATAAATGGAGTGCCGAGATGCCTCTTGGAGCTCTTCAGTGCCTGCAGTCAATTTGAATCACTCTGGATCAAGAAATGCTTAGGATTTTTGAGGGAAAGTGCTACGCCTCAATGACTTCTGTGATCCTGGGCTGCTCTGCACCACAAGGACACCGACTGGCTGCCTGCTTCCTTGGGTTGTTTTCTGCATAGGGCAGTGAAAGGATCTTTCCCCAAAGGAACATGGGGCTCTGCAGACGCTCTGTGCTGTTCCTGTGGCCCAAGCACAGGCTGCAAGGAGCAGGAGCCAAGGGGCTCGAACGTGCTATTTTATGGCAGTTTTTCAAAATGGGTCATCTAGAAATGTCATTCCAGCTGTGCTATTGCTGGGCTTGGCATAAAAAAGAGTGAAAAAGCCCAATAGCAATATGGAACAGTGACCAAATGTTCAGACAAAATTATGCTTTAACATTTGAGGACAATTCTTCAAAACTGTTGCAACATCTATTTGCTAGGAAACCAAAAGAAACTGTTTGGAAACTGTTGGTCCACATTTTAAAATGTAGATTTATAACAAATAACCAGGCCCCAGTAGAATACACACTTGTAGCACTTTATTTAAGAAATTAATGAATGCATATTTTTAACCCATCCACATAAAACCTCTGCATTTGGGTCCTACCAGTTACACACTGGACCTGGTGAAGCAGCAGCATAACTGCTTTGAAAAAATATCAGTAAACACTATAAAAAAGAAAAAAAAAAAAATCAGTCCCTCTCCATGCTTTAGTCCACAAACCATGAATTTCTGTAGGAGATGACTCAAAAACAATCTGAGACAAAAGAACAAGATAAATCTTTCTGTCTCAGCCTCCAGGGTGACCACCAGTAACAATAAAAAAAGCATCTTCCCCTCCTAACAAATGAACGGTCAACGATTGCTGGGCAAAATAAATTCTTTCATCAATAACGATCCGGCAGATATGCTTCCTCCTCTCTTTCTTCCTGTAATTCATTTGTTAAATTAACAGCACCACGTACACAGCCTCCTAGAAAAACTAATTGATCCCACTGCCCCGGATAGGAGCGGCTTTATTGGATGCTGGCAACAATTACCATTTCATGCATATTATTTCCGTCTGCAGAAAGCTGACGCCAGTGCACACATGGAGGCTTATGTGAGAAGTTCCATTGGAAAAAAAGAATTAAAGAAAACAAACCAAAGAAGTTATCATACGATGTAAGACTTGTTGATTTCTTTGTCAAAATTTGTGCTAAAGAAAATAAACCCTATGCTCAGGCAACACGTGCTACCAATAAATTGGGCTAATTAATGGCAGACCGCTGAGAAACCGAGACATTGCTTATCAGCACAGGGAAGAAATCCAAGTTAGCTTCTGATGTTTAAAGTTACTTGCAGGAAACTACCTAGCCGGGCAGAGCCACAAAACCCACTTGTCTTCCAGAAAAAAATCACTGTTTTACTTCAAGTAATGCCAGGACCCCTAAGAAAGTATGCTCAGAACATTTGTGTGGAAGCAGCATGGCATTTCCACTTCCCTGAAACAGATTTTCTTCCCAGTGTTGGTGGCTAACATGAAGTGCAAAGAAACAAATTCCTGTTAATCCAATGGATTTTTTAGGAGGTTGAAAATATACACCAATAACTTGATACTGAGTTTTAAATCTGTCTGCCAAGCAGCACAAGTGCCCATCTCCCACAACACTGCTTAAAACCTCTCCATTTGTAGGTGATTCATGGTCAGCAATGGCATCTGTTACGCTAACCTGCAAGTTACCCAAATCAGTTACGTACAGGTAGGGTAATCCTGTCCTCATTAACTATGCAAGGCTCTTGCCAAAAGAAAAAAAAAAAAAAAAGAATAAGCCATTTAATTAAAGCAGTTGTGGCTTATCATCCCGAATCTCAGGTTTAGAAAGGAAATATTAGAATCAAATTAACAGAGTCTTACGGCTGATTTGCCTTCCCACCGTTTGTCATCACAGCTAATAGAGAACTTCCCTCCTTGCAAGAAAACGCATTTTTTCCCAGTTCCCACTTCTAAATCTTTGGTACAGAGCATTGTGTCATCAACACTGTGTAAGTCTGTGGTGAAGAGATGCACTTGGTACCAAGATGTTGCAGGCATTTATGAAGTTTTTGGGACAACTTTTTAATTGCTTGCTTAAAGGAAGAGAAGCAAGAATTTCAGAAGAAAAGTCTATTAACGTGGACCAAACATTCCTATTTCCTCTGGCTTTCAATGAAAAGAAGGCATTAACTCCCCAGATTTGCTCCCAGGAGAGCTAACAAAACTGGAGCTATCATTCTGGAGTGCAGGGAAGTAAAGTAATATTAAACCCAGCTTTCTCTCCACAAGGTAATGCATATGACTTCTTTCAGGGGAGGATTAACTTCTTCATGTTCAAAGAAAACTAGGGCAAGCAGAAATGCAAGCATGGAAATCTAAAAATATTCTTAGTTCACAGAAAAAATAATTCTATATGAAATCGGTGGGATAAGTAGAACATCCACAAAAGAAACTCACACACATGGAGACATGGGAAGAAATATTTCTATAAAATGGAAGGGGGGCTTGAATCCCACAGCTACCTTACATTAAAAAAATAAAAATAGTTATGACTGGGTAAAATATTATTTTGAATGGCCCTGGACAGCCTTCCACACCCTGCACATAAATAGTCACTGTCAGTCCAGGAATGCATCCAACACTGAGCTGAAGCCTTGCAGACATTCTAAGCCCATGGTGGAGGCAAGTGCTGGTGAGGACAATCTTTCTGGGGTGAAAAAGAGGGGATATAAAATGACAAGAGACCTTCTGAAAATTAAATTTTAGGTAGCGATGCAAGGACGAAGTTCACAACATTCAAAGACTCACATACGTATCACTCACGGCAGCAGCTAGAACAGGAACAGAAACAGATAATGGATCTCTGCCTTTCCAGCTGGCATACTGGGAAAAAGACACTACTCAAGAGCAAGCAATGCCAGGCTGAAGGTCTCATTAGAGCAGGTCTCTCACCCATCAGAAACTCACTTCACCCAACATGTACATTCCTGGGGACAAAGTGAAGCATGGTAAAGTGTGCTGGTTCTTGCCTCAGAGACCAGTTGTGATTAATGTGGAGCTTTATGCAACTCAAGACTGAGTTTTGTCAGAAAGGAAAATTGTTCTGGTTTGAGTATCTGTCTAATTTCTAGTTTAACAGCTTTCCCCTTGAAATAACTTTTCGGTAGATTCCTGGAGCAGGTGTTGTCTTTCCTCCATAAACCTTGAGATAATGTAACTATAATGATTTTCCAAATAAAAAGTGAAAGGCTATCAGGACAAATATCTCCATTTTTATTCCATTGAGATATTATTATGGTGATGGTAATAATTCCACAGAGGAATTACTTAGAATACACACTCAGCTCTGACCTGACCCAGCTATAACTCAGATGATACCTTTCCTAAGTTGGAAGAATTTATTTTCATTTTCAACTGAGCTCATCTAATCAAAATGCTTCATTGTGACAAAGAGTTCATTGTTCCAGTGCAAATTGGAGTTACCACTAAAGCCCTGCTATTAAAAACCAGACACTGCTACAGCAAATTCAGCCAACAGGGAGCTCAGCTTGGGAAGAGAATTTTTAGATGAGCAATATAATGTTGTGACATTATATTTTGTTATTAGCCAAGTATACGTTCAACATTGTCTGTTGGTAATTGCCTGCGTTAATACAACATTAATATAAGCTTTGGACATAAAACTGAAGGGCAGAGCCCCACCTGCTCCTAAATGCTGCCTGTTGCAGACTGCTGTAACCCAGATGAAGGGACCCAAAGCAAGGCTGGCACAGAGCAGTTTTGTGTGCTTTATTAGGCCAGTTTTGGGGAACACAAAGTTTTCTCAAGGTCAGGCCATAAGTTTTCACACATCCAATGACTCGTTTGTATCCTGCAACTGCGCCTCAATCCATCTAACAGAAGACATTGCCCCTTCCTCTAAGTGCTCTCTTAATTAGGATGTTCCCCTGCAGGTACTTGGGAAATGAGGACTCGCTTCTGATCACCTGACTTGCTGGGTCATTTGGCAGAGGCATTTAATACTACTTGGGCATCAATGGCCTATCACCACAGGAAAATGTCTTTTCCTTTTGGAAATATGGCTCTGGTCAACACCCAGATTAGTCTTAAGGTGAAAATCCGCTAGGATTTTGCAATGGCAAAAGTAACTCCAGCAACTCCTGATGTTAGAAAAAGAATGACTATCCAGAAAAAAAGAATATAGATTTCATTTATTTTTCTGCTATTGATTAGCCCTCCAATATACTGATATACGGTTGTGTTGAGCAGAGCCCGCCCCAGGCAGGGATCGGCGTGCGGAAGATCTGGCGATGTAACGGAAAGCTCAGACTGCCCACGAGGGGCCTTGTGGCCGTGGCCTGTCATAGATAAGCAACTGCAGCGACGCAATAAACGCCATTTGCTGCAGCCTTCACATTGAAGCCTGTGTGTACTGATGGTACCCAACAGTAGAGGTTGGGTGGCAGAGATCCCGGGGATCGGGTGTCAGTAACGACAATATACAACACAGAGAAACCCAGGCTGACCTATCTGCATCCCAATGAATGCAGTGGTAGTTGTCTTTGCAATATGGCCCATCTACAGCTGCCTATGGACAACCAGAGTGGAAGCGTGTTGCAGACACCACAAGAGACAAGATTAACAGACAAAGCATGTATTTTTTTCCACTCAGATGGTATATCTGAGTCACATTCGTATACTACAGAAATTTTTGCAGTGCTGGTTACGATTTCAGCAAAACATTTAATTCAACAACACAACCATAGCTTCTTTTTTAGAAATAGACAGAAAAAACAACCAGTGGTATGCAATGATGGACTTAGAACTCGACTTCTCTTTAGAAGACCAAGATGTTAACAACCGTACAACAAACTAAGAATTGCTCATAGCAGGAAGAAAATAAAATGTGAAGTGATATGTCTAAATCTGCAAAACAAGTTCACAGCAGGGAATGTGCTTTGCATTCTCTGCTTATTCGATTATTGGCATGTAATTGCTAGTTGGGTAGGTCAGAGCAGCCTTGTCCTCGTCCCAGAGGAGACAGGAATGTTACTGGACTGAGATCATTCTAAGAAGGCGACTCACTCCTCCTTCCAATCAGATGAGTCCAAGTGGACTCCTTTAGATAGTAAGAATAAACGTTTAGTTCTTGGTAGAGATCACGGGCTCTCCAAACAAGGTCCCATGCCAAACCAGGTATGGTTTTCAGCTTTGCAGTTTTTCCACAGGTCATTTTATAATAAAATAAGGGGAGAAACATTTCTAGTTCCTCATTGCTATGAGACAGTCAGTGCAAAATGTTCATTCTCTCCTGTTGGCCTGCAGAACGGCTAGTGCTGGCCATTGGCATTGCAGCCTTCTGACTTCAGCTCTCAGCAGTTGCAGCTTCAGTCTTATGCTGCTATTGGTCAGCCCTCATCACTTTGAAGTTACAAAGGACCTAGAGACAAGCTAGATCAGAGCCTTGAGTAATGGTGATCATATTCACCAGGATTTATGTTCTTGTAATCACTGCCTGTTAAATGGATATTCTGATGAACCTGCTGGAGTCTAAAGCTCTCGGGTACCACCTCTTCAGGTCCTGCCAGATGGGATTTTTCACTCATCTGCCACTTGCTGCTGCACAGCTCTGCCATGGTGCCAGGATCAGCAAGTGGTCCCAGCTTTTGGGTGGTATTCTCAGGAGTATACAATACTCTCCACCCAATATTGAGCTCATTTTCTACCCTGTGCTCCAACAGATACACTTGTAAATGAATACTGCTGTGTTTGCTGATCATTTTATGGCTTGTTTACTTCTTGAGTATGTAATACTGTTGGGGTAATATTGTTTCTAATTAGTTGGAAGAACTATTCTTTTAGAAGACAGAATGCATTTGCTAGCAAGGGGTCTTTATAAAAACAATGAATGTTATTGGTTATGCCTTCACAGATGGGTACTGACAGCTGCCAGCCAGCTCTGCCCATGCTCAGAGTTGGACTGGACCCAAGCCAGCACCAGTGCAGAAGCCATATTAGTTGCATTTGCACAACACTGGGCCCAAAAGCCTCTTGGAAAAATCTAATCTGAAAAATGGCAGTGGTTCAGTTCTTGGAAAAAGTCTTGTTTGTTAAAAGCTATTCAACAAATGTGCCATAAATTTTCATTGTTTCAACTGCACAAAGTAACAGGACTCAGAAAATAGCCATGAGATAAATAAATAACCAAGTAAGTTATAAAAGAATTAACTCAGCACTATCTACAGATGAAGATATGCTGTAAGTGGAGCCAGGAAGGGTGACCACATGTACAAAAGAATGTTCTATGTTTGCATACATCCCTATTAGATACAAGCAAGTACACACTACACACATACATCAGAGCCCTGATTTCTCCAGAGTCGTCCTTTCTACACCTTCCTGTGGAAAGGCCTTAGAGGCAGAACATGAACAGGACAACTAGACTCCTTCTGCGTCAACAGAGGAGAGAGACCTTCCAGAGCTTGTCACTGCACAGGAGACCTTGGTGGATAAGCACCTCCAGCAAGCCCGAGGGTCAGGCAGAGCTGAGAGGGGTGTAAGGTCACCCCAAGAGCTACACTGACTGCTCAGGTCCTCTGACAGCACCAGATCACACCCTTGCTCCCAGAAGTGGAACAAGGAAACACGATGCAATTAAAATTTCCTTCCCTTTGGGTCCACGTTGCAGGTTTGCCTATAAATACTACTTTGACCTAGCTCTTGGAGCAGCTGATCTGAATCTCAGTGCATGGTGTAGTTTACAATGAGAAACTAAGCAGCTGGAGACTGAAGCACATGTGTTTTCTTCAGCCCTGAGAGTTGTAACCTCTACTTGTTTTGCTCTGGAGTATTTTATATCTACAGAAGTGGAGATTATTATGAACACATACAGACCAGGATAAACTAGCTCATGCATATGTCTACTCTGTTCTCTCTCAGCAAGGAAATAACCCACTGCTGGAGTCCAGACCTTCCTGACAGCTTGGAAGCCATGATAATGCAAGTTCTGTCTACAGGCAAACATCTGGTATCCTCATTCACAGAGCTTCCACTTTTCTACAAAGAACAGGGAGGCAGAAACATGTCTCCACATGGGAGAGGAGCTACAACTGAGCGCCAGCTCACTCTCTGCAGGTCACAGTATGGACACTTTGTGCCAGGACTAATTCTATCAGAACACATGTTCACTCAGTACAGGAGAGAGCAGAGGGATGAACAGAAGAGACTCGTGACTGAAGGGAAAATAAGGAATGTGGGTGGGACCCATCTCTGGCAGCATTTAATGTTATACAGAATAAACTATCCATCAGAGGGTTTATGTGGTAAGCTCAAGGTCTCCTCCCCATTTCATTTCCCATGCCAATATGAATTTCTGAAAAAGGGAGTATTATAAGCATCCGGTTCACGGTGCTTACGCCGCTCTTTCTGACCAGGAAGCATTACATTATGGTGGGTGGTTGTCTGGAACATGTTCTTCCCCTTTGTCTCTACTAGAATGCTCATACTGTTATTAAATTCTCAGTGTAGTATCTCCCCAAAGCAGAAAGCTAAATGGAGATAACACAAAGGTGAGTTTCACAAACATTCTTTAAGAAAAGCAGCATCCTACAAATCCCACAACAAGCCCTAACTGGCATTTCCACTAATGTAAATAAAATCTATTGGGTTCTTGGAAAAACAATCACTTCAGTCTTGTTATCAGAGGACAGAATCTGGGTCAACAGATGCGTTTTGGATATGCACCAATTCTTAAATGATTTAGTATTCTGATCTGTGGATACAAAAAGCAATTTCCTACATCAGCAGTACCCTCAGCACAATGTGCAATTTCAACCTACCACCTACATTGCTGTAATCATTAAATGTTATAAAATGACTCTGATAAAAAAAAAAAAAAAAAGATTCTGATATATGACTATAATGTAAATCAGTGCTTTGGATTATGGTGTGATACTAGTTCAGTTATTTATATGTGTTTCAACTGAAAACATCCAACTGGATTTCAACTATCACAAGATTAATCTCACTAATACTTTATATATACAGATGGTCAGACAAGAAAAATTAGACAAATATGAAAAATTAATATATTCTTCTTGTATAATATGAAATATGATTTGTCTCCTAGAAGATTATAGCTGGAGCTTCTAGTACCAAGAATAACTAGACTAACCAATATGGGCCCTCTGCTTTTGCAGGAAGTTTTTCATTCTGTCCCAGATCAAAAGTTACTGTAAGACAGGGGATCTACAACAGACACAAACACAAAACAAAATGCAAAGTATAGGTTTGCCTTTGCCTGGGTATAGCTTTGTAACTACTCAGAGTTATTCATAGCTGGAGTCTCAGTCACAGTCACCCAACAAGTTCCAAAGACAACAGCAGGGTAGCTCCATGAATTAGGCATTTCAGCACTGTAACCTGCTATGTGCCAAGGTGCTCTACGTCAACGTACCCTGGTCACTGAACTTAATTAACATTATACATCTAATAACATTTGCAGTGCCGAATAGAGTCTTATCACTGAGCAAAGCCAGAGAACCTGCTTTCAAGTTCTACACGTGCCACCTATTGTCATGGTTTCCAAGTTAATTTACACATTTGAAAATGCAGAGAGGCCTGGACAGAAACACATGCCCAAGACATACACGCTCTAAAGTTCGACAAATTAAAGACCTTGATTTCACAACCTGTGGCAAAATAGTTGATCTGCTAGAAAGAAGGAGCACAGCGAGGGCAAACATTTCTGGCAGCATGAGGATCAAAGAGGTCTCAGATAGCCAGAAAAAACAAAGGATGCTGACATCAAAATATTGGCAGCTTTCATTGTTGCTTTCTTTCCAAATAAAATGGGCAAAGAAAAGCACTAGCTTTCCCATCCAAGTTCAATTCTCCAGTGAGCAGTATTCTGTAGCTGTAATTATAATCTTGTATTTGTGTGCACACTAACTAATTTCCCGGGCAAGCTACATTTCAGCTTGAACATGTTGGCATGTAGATACCAACCTCAATAACAAAAATAGCTGCTGAGTTCAGCAACCTGCAGCTTTTTATAGTTGACCTTGCAGCTCTGTCAGATAGTGGCTTTGGGCCACTTCGTTATTTCAGAGGAAATGTGGTTCTGGGAGTCTCATGGGGACTAACAAGACCCCAAAGATAAGTGGTTTCCTGGTTAAGTTTTTTTTGTTTGTTTTATCTTGGTTGTTCTCATTTCAAAAGTATTCTAGTCCTCCTAATATTCAGTGTTCCAGCTGTGATTGGTGGAGCTAATCTTGCTTACATAGCTTCATTTACTCCATGGACTTGTTCTTAGTTTATGCAGTTTATTATGCAGCTGGCTGCATTTGAACTCTCTTCCACGTTGCACTCTGGACACAGCAAGTAACCAGCAGTGCAATTAATCATATTTCACTTTGACTTCAATTCTCAAAACAAGCATAGCAATAAAATTACATCTATAGGCTAAGAAAAGCAAATAAATGCTAAGCAGTTGCACGACAGTCTGATTCTGACAGTCAGCTTCAATGGTGTGAGCCTGGCTATCAGCACACCCAGCTGGCTGCAAGCGCGCGATGGCAAAGGAGGGTGTACGCTTTGGTACAGTCCCTGCTCCTTTGCAGTTGGGCAGCAAGGCAGGTTAAGAGAACGATTCTAACTTCCTCTTAAAAGTCTGACTGCACCAGGAGATGGAGCTATTTGCTGTTGGCTGGTCCACTGCAGAGGTGAAGTGACCAAAAACATACCCCTCTCCTCTATCCACCCCCCATCAGCAGAAGCTCTAGAGAAGAACAGGTTTCAGACAGGAACAGGAGCTGAGTTTGCCTGGGACAGGGTTCATTTCACAAGAAGCTGGGAGAGGATGCAGCCAGGATAACTGACCCAAAGCAGCCAAGGGGATATTGGGTACCACCAGTATATACAGTGGGGGAGCTGGCAGGGGGAGGAGGGATCCCTCTTTGGAATGTGCCAATCATCAGGTGCCAGGTGTCAGCAACTGCATTATGCGTGACCCAATTTATATATTCTTTATTAGTATTATTTCCTTTCTCCTTCGTGTTGACCTATTAAACTGTCCTCATGGCAACCCACAAGTTTTTCCCTCTTTCTTCCTCTTCCCCTGCCCATCCCACGAGCGGGGAGAGCAAGCGAGCAGCTGGCAGGTCTGGAGCCACACCAGACCCCACGCTGCTGCACCCCATCATTTGTCACTCCCACCCCCCTTCCTGCATCAGTAGTTGTCTTTAAGGGATTTTTAAGAAATGCTTTCCAGTTCTGTTGATGGCAAAAGCAGCCATGACCCCAGTCATGTAAGCAGAGATATTAGTCACTCATGTAATGTTCACATTACAACATCCTCGTGCTTACAAGCCCCCAGCTCAGCCTGGCCACACCAGAACCTGAAAAAGGAAAGCAGCAGCATCTCCACTGCTTTTTTAGAGTTAGTACAAACTATTGCTGATACCAACCCCAGGCTTGCTGGCAAGAGATGAATTATGGATGTACCACATAAACCACAGAGAGCTAACTTAGTTGGAGAACAGTAATATCTCCATGGTCTCTTTGAGGATTACCATTATGAGAGTCCCAGTTAGGAGAAATGTTTATATAGGGTGCTCTGTGCCTCCAGGAGAGGGGCTTCCCAGTTAGCAGCCATGTGGAAAGGCACGATTTCCATTGTCCAAGCTCACAATGTTTCATTTGTGTAATGCTGAATCCCAACTTAATTAAACAGCTCCAGAGAGCAGGCAGATCTCAATATCCACGGGCAAGTGGTCGGACAGCCCCATTTGCATGTGTGGCACAGCCTGCCGGGTATCGCTCCAAAAAGCATCTGTCTCAACAGTCTCATCTGATTCTTACAAACAAGCTACACTTTGCATTTTTGAATTTAACAAAGATCACACAGCTGCCAACATACTATCAAAGCCTAAAGACCAAATAAATGTTTGGCTTGCCTCCAGCCATCCTTGCTGGGGTATTATTACTGACAATAGAGCCAGAGCAGCAAAAGCAATGAGATGGCAAATTTACACATGTGCCATGTTTTTATACATTGTCTCCATTTGCTGCTACAAGACTGTAAGCAGAACACTGGTGAGCATCTTCTAGTTGCAAAATCTGACCTATTTTATGAAAGCTGTACAGTGTTATTAGTGTATAAAAAACTGCAGATGGGCAAAATGATCTAAGAAAAACAATTCAAAGGTGGTTTGTTTATTTTCCCATGTGGGCAGTAGAAATAGATCAGAACTCTGTATTCTCAGGGCTGCGTTTTCCACTTTTTGAAGAAATAGTGTAATATCCATAAAAAGTGGAGACCCAACAGTTGTTTTCCTTGGCATCTGCTCATTCCTCTGTAATATGCACATTCCCTAGTCCTCGCAATAGAAGTGGCACATCCACGGGTAGAATTTGTATTTGACCTGTGATGGGGAGCTCTGCTGCATTTTTCAGCTCAGTTAATATCCCAACTACCCTCTCATCAAAAGCCAATTGCATCTGCAGATAAGAAGCCCTTCCTATAGATAGCACTATAACTTTTTGATCTGTATCAGATGATTAGGACAGCGAACAAAGACAACTTCTCCTTTACTACGTCTCCTATTTGGTGAATTTCCACAGTATGCAAAGATGCAGGAAGCAAGTGGATAAGAAAACGGGGCTGGAGGCAGCTCATGAAGTTACCTGCAGCAGAGCTTACACCCAGTCTTGGAAGAAGATGCTTTATGTGAAAGCCTGTACACTCCCAGGACCCCTGATCTGGAGGAAAGTCAAGCCTGTGGCACCTTGCTGCTGCTCTGCCCACGACACCACAAACAGATGGGCTTTGGTCTCCTTCACTTTGATTCAATTGATATGCAGAGAGGATGAAGACAAGGCACAGTATCAGCCGAGCAGGCAACAGGACGTTGGCATTCCCACTTTCAACCTCACATTGCCAGAGTACAACAAAGCAATGAACGCCATTTGCACTTATTAGGCTCTGGCGACACAGGGCGAGTCATCTGGCACTGCCCCTCCACCTTGCCTTGCTGCCATCCCCTAGGACACGACACCCCTTCTCTGTCATAGATCCCAGCCCCTCACCCAAGCCAGGCCTGGCACCCAGCCCCTCTGCTTTGCAACAGTGGGAGCTCCTATTGTTCACCACTGCTCCGGTTCCCAGCTCTTCCCTCCTCCAGCTGCCCTTGTCTCCAGATCCCCCACCACTTGGAGTGCAGCTTGCCCTTGGCTTGCAAGATGTAAAGGCACCCTCTCCCAAACCTGAAAGAAAAAGCAGGAACTGGCTTTGCTCACCAGGCTGCATTGCCCCACACTTTGGGGTGATTTCACTGCATTTTGGGAGGAGTTGTTCTTGGGAAAAAGGGCAAACAGAGCAAAACATACTTGAGTGTTGCTGCAAGGAGTTGCTAAAGACGTCTCATTGCCATTGTAGATTTTCAGGCTTGAGATTTTTTTTTTTTTTCCCCCCTCTGAGGCTGCTTTTCATATATTCTTTCTTCAAAGCTTGTGGTATCTGTGTAATTTTTCAATCAGAGATTGGAGAGAATTAGGCCCTGGCTAGCTTATGTCTCCCAGGGAGCGTTGGCTTTACATGGATGCTTTACACACCTTTCCAGTGCAAGGGCTCACACTTCAACACTGTTCAGAGATAAACAGTGGCTTACTCCATACACAATCAAGTCAGGACCTGCTCAATAGTGTGCGTAGCTCCTCTCTGGTCTGTCCTTCATGTCCTTTACCTTCTGTGTGGATTTTACATAAAACACACTTCATGAAGTAATTGCCTTCATATTGTGCCAGCTGCCTCAGATGCAAGGGTGATTTACAAGCAACACTAAGCTCCAGCTACATGATACAGTGAGGTCTCCTGGGTCCATCACATACGTACACCAGAAGGGAATACCTTATCTTTTTTCTAGGTTTGTGGATCCAAATAGTCTAACTCCTGTTTGATTCATGCCATTCCCCCCTCACATGTACATTTTCAAAGAATAATGCCGATCCAACACCACTTTGTTCTAACTCTGTGTATTTCCTCTATTAAACGTGTGGAAATTGAACTTGATTCTGTTGTTAAGCAACACAGAAATAGCCAGCAAAAAAAAAAAAAAAAAAAAAAAAAAAAAAATTTACATGGACAAATTCAGTTTTACTTGTATTCTGTGCCACACTTCCAGATAAGCATGTAACTCTGCTACATATATTCACTACAGCTTCATCCAGCCAAAATAACTAACAGTATTAGTGACAAGGCAGTCAAAACATCTAATTCAAGCCCACCAGAGTTGCTGGAGATATCCTCTAACCACCAGTTTACATGGAAGCCTCTCCTGGCATTTCTACATTGCTCTGGTTAGCCATGTCGTCTAGATTAAACCTAATGTGTCCTTATCTGCAGACATACACACATTCCATATTTCCCTGAGGATATTTCATATTTCACATCCAATGTAATTGTACTCAGCAGGAGTTTATTAATTAGGTGCAATTGGTCAAATAAAAATCACATTTGTGTATCATTGCTTGTCCTGACCAGCGAAGTGTATATCAATTCCTGGACAGCTCAAGTTTGTTTCATATGGAAACTCACAACAGCAAATAGAAAAAAAAAAAACAACAAAACAAAAACACATTTGCTGAAAAGGACCATAAATAATATTAGAATGGCCAACATTAATTCCTTAAAGCAATCATGTGTTCATAAAAAAAGATTTTCAATTCATCTGTAGTGAGGGGAAAAGAATAGCATCCCGAAAAACAGGAATTTAAGGACAGTAACAGCACTAGCAGGAATTAATGATTGTGTATCTCTCCTGAGCTTCTTCAGAAATTAACATAAATATTAAATCAAGAACATGATGGTTTTAATAGTACAGAAAAAAAAAATAGTGATTTAGATCATAAGTTAGGGGGGAAAAGAGTTACTCTGGTTATGTTGCCCAGACTTGAATTCCTTTATCATCTGAGATCCTTATTAAGTCACTTGCATGGTATAGATTACAGTTCAATCCTAAAATTCCTCTACATTTATGTTTCTTATGTTTTTTACTTTGATATCCTGCCTGTTTTAATGAAGAACAGGATGTGCAATAGCTTGTTACTTACGGCAGTACTTTGACAAGGAACCTGGATCTTAATAAAAAACAGGAAATAAAATCCTTCATATTAAATCAATTCTTTAAAAAATAAGCATGTGAATGTCATATTTAAGATTAAAGGTATTTCTCTTTCCAGGAAAGGATCATAATAAGGTGGGCATGTGGCTATTTCAGAAACTGCACACATTTGGTAAAGAGCTTATAGAAAACAGTGTCAAATCCCATATTGAACCCAGCTGCTGGTACTTACTTTTTGATGTAAGGCTTACTTCCTGCAGATATACATCAAATTAAATTCTTTACTAAGCTCACAATGGTGTTTCCCCTTTAAGCAGAAAGGCAATACTTACCTGAATGAAATATTATCTCTCTTTAACGGGTTTCTACAGTGAAGCCACATTTTACATTTAAAAAGGTGCAGTGACAGTAGGAACAAAGAGAGAAACTTGCTGTCTATTAAACCAGTTTATTTTCTCAAAAATAGCTTTAATGAAGCCAATTGGGGGTTGTTATACTGATGATATATCTGGTGTCCTAAAAGCCAGGACTGTTCCTATACTGTCGCTTAGCCAGTGCTCCATATTTCGTAGTGCTGATGACTTTAAGAGTGTTCCTCTGAACGGAAGTGTGGAGTGTTGTAATGGCAGATGCACCTCAAAAATAATGGTAGTGGACAAGAATACTGAGGCAAAGGAAACGGGTGGATTAAGACAGGTTATGTAGCTTTCCAGGCCTGGTTTCAAGGGCTTGAAGCATTCAGTGCTTTTGATTGCAAGAAAGA
Organism: Merops nubicus; assembly: GCF_000691845.1. Classification (NCBI taxonomy): domain Eukaryota; kingdom Metazoa; phylum Chordata; class Aves; order Coraciiformes; family Meropidae; genus Merops; species Merops nubicus. Next base: position 95,096 of record NW_008615899.1, on the reverse strand, counting down.
ATTCCCACTAGATACAAACCAGAAAGATTTAGCTTCTAATTTTGACTCAGTAACATCTGCAAATGTCTGTCTGGAGTGATAATACAGTGTCTCCTATCAAGAAAACAAATGAGTGAAGAATAATGGAGCACAGTCAACAAAGCAATGCAGTATGTTATGTATTAAGCTCCCTTATTCTGCCAGTCTCTTTGCCTTTTGGATATATTTATCAGTAGACACAGGATTCTTAGGAGATGTCAAGAAGTTACACAATCATTCAAGTACGAGTTAAAATACAGAGCAGAACTCGCCAATCATTGCATTAGTCAATATACCTTCTTCCTGTGGCCCTTCATTTAGAAGGTAGTCCATTTGGGGGTCCAGATACTCATCTAAAATGGTCTAGTGGTGACATGGGAGGAGGCATGCAAGCAGTATAACAAGGGGCTGGAAAAAGCTCAACCACTCTAAGCTAATTTTCCAAAATTCCCAGCAAAGCCTTAAAGTCTAAGGGTGCAGAAGTCACTGGACAAAGGGCCCTCCAGCTACATTTTACAACAGCGCTTCTCAGAGGCTTTTTTTCCCAGATGCACTATTTCAGAAAGAAGATGGCTGGTAGGTGCTGTGAGCCACCAACACTACTGCATAACTATAAAAACTAGAAATGGTGAGAAAGGCAGCACAAGCCTCCCACATGCTGAAAGATTTTAAAAGTTTAAAAGGCATGTTCATTCTTAAAATAGAGTTGATCATATATAAAAAGTAAAATAAAAACCTTCAGTAGATTTATGTCTTGTAGCTTTCTGAGCATTTCTATTCCTAACAGCCAGGTCTGGATTGAGCAGTGTTAAGTGGGCTCTTCCTAAATTGAAACCTGGCTCAGAAACTGTCACGAATACTATTTTTGGGTTCCAAATTCACCTTCTAGCAGCCAAAATACATCACTGTGAGAATGCTTATTTCTGACATTAAGTCTTCATATCATAACAGCCCATACTAAAGCTACATATCAAGGAACATTCACACATGAGTGATGATATCACTCTGTTAATCCTGTCTTTTGGGTAAGACAAATTGTCAAATGTTAAATTCCTTCTGAAAATTCTGGGTCCAGTTCCAAAACGTGGTCAGCTGATGGAAGCATTTGATGTTTGCTGGATCCCACTGGAACTTTCCTGTGTTCACGCCTGAAGCCAGCTCTGCTCTCAGCCCAATGTCTTTTGAATAAGCACTAATTTCACAAGTAACCTTCCCAAAGCATTCAGGCCAAGCTTTAAATGAAGATACCCATAAAAGCTGTTCACCAGTTGTTTGTTAATTTTTATACAGCACTGAAGTTGGTACGAACAGACCAAAGCCCAAACGAGTATTCTGCAAGTCTCTCACTACTAGGATCACTGAAAAGCCAAAGCACACCAAAGCACCATCATGATTACTCCTAGCCCTGATTTGCAGCACTGAAGCTTTGCCAGACAAACTGGATTGGTGAAACTGAAAACATCACAGAACTAAAAATAATTTTCCTGTTTCACACCCACGGTGTCCTCACAGTATCAAATCCGAGTTCAGCTGAAACTCTCCAAACCAGCAAACCAAAGCAACCCTCCCAGATGTGGATGGACTCAAAACTACTCTCATTTGGAGATTGCCACAGAGATGCCAACAGCTCTCATTGGAGCACAAAAGCCAACCAGGTTTTTCCTCTTTACCTGGTAGTTAACATTATAATTTCTAAAAGTATCTTTCCTGTATCAATGGCTTCTAGCTGCAATGGAGACAAATTCCAGCTGGGCAGAAATCTGCATACAGAGCCAGGAAGATTTACAAGGGCCCGCAAGCACTTCGTGGAGGATCAGCTCTTAGCCCAACCCAATGCCTCTCCCTCCCTTCCCTGCACAAATTGCTTTGCTCACACTCTTGTAGGCAGTTGTATTTCTACGCAACACACAGGCGGGGAGGAAGCCAAGATCTGGCAAAACTGAACATTGGCTTCACTACACAATTTTCTTGGGTTAGTTTGATGGATTGAGCAGACTTCTCCCAGCCCTGTGGGTATTTAGCTGCTTTTCCTAGAGGATTTCTGATAAGACTTTTCCAGCCACTACTTATCTGTTACATACAGCCATTTTCCATCCTCACAGCTACTTGCTCTTGTATATTGACTTTCAGCAGACTGACCGTCATGGCTTCTACAATGCCAAAAATGCCTGAATTTATTTTTTTTAATTCTGTCTATGTATGTATGCATGTACTAACGCTAAACCATCAGCCAATGCCTTCTCAAGGTGGTACTTGTATATCTGGTTCCCCATCCTCAGCCTAACTCGTAGAGCTTTCTTCCAAGCAAGACACCCTTGCTTTAGCTAATCCCATTTCATGTCTTCTAGATAGGCTGCTTGCCATGCACATGCCTGGGCAAAGGCAAAACTTAAGGCTTCTTGTTGCTCACAGGGGTGTAGGCAAAGCCTAAGCCAGAGCCCCACGGGGCAGGATTAGGCAGAAGAATGATTAATGCAATGGTGCCAAGAAAAGGAAGCCATGGGGAGGATCTGTGGTGAAATTCATCCAAAAGTAAGAAAAGAAAAAAGCGTAATATATATAAGGATGGGGTAAAATTGAGCACAAACAGAAGTGTAAGTCTCTGCCAAACCAACTGACACACTTCAAAACAGTGGAGGCGATTTAAAACAAAGGAAAAAAAAATTAAAACTTGACTTGACCAAAGTGGCATCAAGCAGATCTGGCAAATTGCACTCCTGTTCCATTTTAGCATCGCTCTAATTTCAGTTGTGCACTTGCAGCTTTTGTGCCTATGAACGTCTCCTGAGCAAGAGAAGCTTTAAATGCATTATGAAGGCCCTTAGCACGACAGGACATCAGTACCAGCAGACCACATAGAAACCCAGAGGCAAACACTCCTTCTAGCACAAGTCATAGCACAACACCAGCATCTTACTGGGATCAAGGAGTCCTCCTGCACAAGAGGTTGCCCAGCAGCCACGAGCTCTGCAGTTCCCAGCCCCATCCCAGCAGAGCTGCAGCCGCCCACACACCCAGGTTTGCTCATGGGCCACATGGGAAGCTGCTGAACTCTGGAGTAGAACCATGTGTGAAACTCTCGCTTGTGCATCACAGAGGTTCACAGAGATATTTTTCTTTGGTTCCAATGCATTCAATATGGGCTTGACATCCTGACATTTCATGCTGAAATGACTCTGGACATCCAGAGTGGAGCCTTTGACAGAAGAGCTCAGCCCAGAGTCATGCAAAGCTGGGACAGTCATGTAACTCACAGATGTAAAATGTAACATGTTCTTTTACCCAGCAATGTATGCGGAGCAGGTCCTATTACTTTACTGCTCACCAGACAGCACTCTGTACCTGGTGCTCAGGCAACTGTGAAAACCATTTGACAAAACTCCGATGACTTGGAATCACAGGAAAAATGAAAAGCCAGACACCTTTTTGGCCAAACATCCTCACCAATGCTACCAGTGAACCGCTAACAAAGCTAAAGTGAAGATGTGGCCCTTTAGGAACATCACAGCTTTACAAATGGTGGCCTGTCCTTCGTGAATCTGAATCAAAGCCTATCAAGGCAAAGCCAAAAAAAGTTTTGTAAAAAAAAAAAGAGAGAGAGAAAAGAGATTAAGTTTCCTCAACAGAACACAGCCAGGCCAACCCAAGGGCATTTGCTACTTGCCACCTCCTGTGGCTGCTTCTGGACACATTCAGTTCCTCAGAAGACTTTCATGGCCTGGGACCTGCTCCTTGGGCAGCAGTAGCAGCAATAGCTACTGACGTTTGGCCACACCTACTTGACTCTCTCTTTCCACAAGCCCATATGAAAGTAAAACAACAAAAAGACAAATATCATTCCACATCCTTACTGAGGGCATAAAAGTGAAAACAGGAAGAATAATAAAACATTATTCTTCAGAAAATAAGAAAGTGAACCACAAAATAAAACATAGGTCAGATGAACTGAAAGTTATTTCTCAAAATGCTCCATTTCAATACTTTATTATTTATTTGAATTTTTAACTCAAAAGTTATTGCAAACCCAGATGAGACTTTTCCTGCATCAGCTTTTTTGACGCAAAGTTAAACTCATGCAAAATTTTTTCTACTGCTTTTAAAAAATAGGAAATTCATGAAGCAACACCCTAAAGACTTATCTCGGGTCATATCTTTTTTGGGAAAACCTTCCATGAAATTATTTGCAGCCAATGCTAATTTTTATTTTTCACTACAACACAACTATTCTCTTACCAGTCCTTGAAACCTGCTGTTATGTGGGAAAGAACAGACAATAAAGCAAATTTTTCTCTTACTAGAAACTATCCCCCCACTTAGCTGACCAGAAAATTAGACTGATCATCAGTTTAAAAGAAAAAAATACTCCTACCTTCTTTAATGCTCCAATACACACTACTTTGCGTGCTTTGTAAATGCAAAAGCAATTGCCAAGCCATGAATAATTTCTCTCCCCCTCTCCCATAAAGTGGTAGAGGAAGGAAGGCCTGAGACTCCTCCCATTCCCAGAATGCTTTACTAAAATTAAAAAAAAAGTCTACTAAGCCAGACTTCTCTGTACCATGACTGATACATGTTCTCAAAATAGAGGCCATCTCCTTAGAATTTGCTTTTCCCTCTTTCTGCAAGAGGCCAGGCATGCTAATACACCAGCTTATGAGTAAAAGAGCTTTTTAGCTGAGGTAGGACTGTGAAATGATCCTTACTGATTTCCTGGGTGCTAACGACACGAGTTTACTGTACAAGTTGACAAAGACGAAATTAATGTTGATTTGATGAAACGGTCCGTTTAATCTGAAGAAATCTTTGAAATATATATACACTTGCTTCAAAATTATCCTTCAAAGGAAAGTGTTGAAAAGCAGTGTGCTGTGCATGAAAGGACAGAAGAATTAGCACACTGACTTAAATTTGCCCTCTGGTTTTCTCAAAGAGGAATAAACCCTTTATATGATTCAGTTTCCACTGTAACCATAGAACATTACCCACTCTGGCCCTGAAATATTCCACACTGTGGTAAGAGAACTGCTTTGCATTACTTGCTATCATAACAACATGCAGAGTACTCAAGCTTCTTCCAAAGTGACTTCAAGACAGTAACTTGCTCAGACAATCCTAAATCAATTACTTTCATTGCTTATTTAACTAAAAGGTAAATTGAATTTTCAACGCTATCTCCATGCGATTTTTTCAGAAAAAAAGAGATACAGACATTACAGATAACAGAATGCAACAGTTACAATAAGTATAGTAACTGCTTCAGTTGTAAAGCATTTGAAGATCCCTGGATGAAAAGCAATTAGTATTTTATAACAAGTCACATCAAGAAACACTGGTTACAGATCTTCATTAAATATACATAAAGCTAAAACTTTGTAAAAGGAAGGTTTCCTAAGCTGCTGTTCCCCCATATTCTCTATTTCCACTCAACTTGTGTGAAAGTTATTAACGGCTCTATTTTCATCAGGATTTTACTGTGTTTGGGCAAGTGAGCTAACACAAGTAACTTTTTCTGACAAATCCCATCAGTGATTACATAAACTTCATATTTGTCTGTCTTCACTTCAGCAACACTTCCAGTCACAGATGTCTGATTTATCATGCTGCATCAGGAAGGTCAGATACCATCATAGGCAGATCAAATGAAAATGTTTTTCTCCTGTCATATCTCACGCAGAATCCCATCTAAAGGGAGACTATTGAGCACAGTGTAGGACAGTGCCACTTTGTGCCTCAAAATGCATCCTTCACATCTTGTGGAAAACAACGTTTGAAGGTCTACTTGTGTATCTGAGTTTCTCCATGTACTTAGCAAGCAAGAGGTGTGCTGGATGCACACACTGGAGTAAGGGAGGAGGCTCAGACTGCACGTCTGCTCCCCAGGTCGAGTATTTGGATGTACGTGGCCACTAGATGGTGCAATGAAATAAAAATAAGGGCTTGAAACCACTGCTTAACGTTTAGTGTCCTGGAAAAAATCTCTCCTAAGTATTCTTAGTTCTCATTTTAGCTGACAAACATCATATTATTTATCCTACAATACAACAATATTGTATAACCATGTATTTCCATGTTCACATTGTTGCCATAACAAAGCATACCAAACTTACAGTAAGAGGAATTAAGACTGTGTTTAATTGGGTAGGCATGGCAATATTAACTATTGTGCTCAAGTTTTTGAGGAACTGAGGAAACTCATTATAGAAACCATCTATGCTTCTTGGAAACCCTTCACGTAACCCACCTTGATCTGAATATCAAGAATTCCAATCAATAGAGATATCCAATGATTATCATGGAAGAGGAATATCGATGAAGTTATATAACTAAAAGGACCAATAATTGTAAAGATAAAATTTAATAGC
>NW_008615899.1:56010-88685 GCF_000691845.1 Merops nubicus | reverse complement strand
AGGAATGCTACATATTTTTATGTAAAACAAGTTAGGTAGCCGTGGATAGATGGATAGACAAAAAAAAAGGATATAAAGGAGTGATCAATTTAATATAAAATTGAACACATATGCTGGAGTTATCAGCCATGTTCCCAGCAGTGAATAAAGAAGTGTCTACATTAAACTAGATTTTTGTCCTGTTTGGTGACATTAGTAGTAAGTTATTTTGAAAATCTTATCATTAAAATAAATTAAATTCTAATGTTCCTTCAACATGAGCATTACAAAAGCCTCTTCTGCTCAGTTTGAGGACCCCACATAGTATGTACATCAGGCCTGAGCTTTCAGTATTAAAAGGTAGATCTCAAAATGGAAAACATACAAGTGGTCCTTAAAGCAGGCACTGAACTGCTGCCCAGCAGCAGGCCCAGGACCAGCCTCCCTCGCCAGAGCCTGGCGGGTGAGCTGCCTGCTACGTGTGACAGAACTCAGGAGAGACTCCAGGGCGAGACAGATCCCTGACTCTTAGTGGCACATCACTCACATGGGTCAGGCAGGGCTTCTTCCTTTGGCAAACCGGCAAGTGCCCGCTGCTCACAACAGTACACACACGTGTTTGCTCTCTGAAGCGTCTCAGTAAGTTTATTCCACTGACAGCTATTACAAGAGGAAAATAGGCCCTTTGGCATCTCTTCAACAAAATGTGAGAATGCGTTTTATTTTACTGCTCTCTGATGCTGCTCAAGGTGCTTCTCCTATGTATGCACGCAGCAGCTGGAAGCACAGGACTCATGTGAGCAACTACCTTAAAGCCGCACCCCCGAGAACAAGTTATTTGAAAGGCAGTAGAAGGGGGTTAACCTGGTGCTCAGTCCTGGCACCACCATCCACAGAGAGCAACACGTCTCACCCCGCTCCAGCCCGCTCAATTCACTGGCACCTTTTCTCAGGCCAAGTACACGCTTCAGGAAGTTCTGAGACCACACTTCCCTTAAATCTGCACAGGTTATGAAGTCCACTCTGCAACATCTCAGTGCTGTCTTTCCAGCAGCAGCACCAGGGGCAAAGGTGCTCTGGCTTTAGCCTGACCAGCAGCACAGCTCCCAGCTTTGTAGGACCCTGGGAGCTGCTCCCTGCAAAGTGCAGTGCCACAGCACTTCCCGTTCCCCAGCACGACATAAGTCTCATCTGCAAACCAAAGCAGCATCTTCCTGAACAGTAGCAGCCAAGGAAGTTGATAGCTATAGTTTTTACTTGGAAGCCTCCTCCTCAGTAACAGTCTGAACACAGCCCTGGGAAACCTTTGCACCTGTAGCTGCTCAGAATTTCCCTTCTGACTGGATCGAGCTGCACAAACTTCTTCAGGTGTTTCTTTTCTGGTTATTTCCTTATATCCACAAACCTCACCAGAAGGATATCTGGCAAGTATTAGCCCATCCTGACAGGCAAACTTTACTCCCTTCGCCCTTTTCTGCCAGGGCAGTAATTAAGGTACCAAGGCAATAATGATCTTATTCTCAAAAAGTAACCTAGTTTTGAAACTTGCTCCCCTTCCATCTGGTTTTATTTCAGACGCCTCCTCCAAAATCCCCTTTGCCACTAGAGGGCACTTCAAACTAAGCTGTCATTCCATATTAGCACACTATAACAGTGCCCGGTTATACGCGGCCTGAAAAAGTTCCTCTGGCTCTTAGCAGGCATACACAGCACAGCCAATATAGCTTTCCTAATGTGAGACAAACATCAGTTTTAAAGAGAAGTTTCCTACATTTGGAGAGCCAAGCTGGGTTCAGACCAGGTCTTCAAAGTCTAAACTAAGGCTGTAGGTAGTATAAACCAGTTTGTTTCGTTTAATTTGCACGAAAAACATGAACCAAACCTTTTTACTCACCATTACTTAACAGACTCATTGTTACCACAGTAAGCAGCACTTGCTTTTCTTTGAATTTCTGAATCAGTGAGATTAAAAAGTATGAATCAGGACTGAAAACAGCTTGGTAATAAATCTTACTGAAAGGGAAGCCCAGAACTCATCAAATACTACAGGAAGCAAGACTAATGTGTTCACACTTAGGTAACTCATACCCTAATTCACCAGGAGCTCCTACTCCCTGAGAACTGCCTTCCTTAACCACTGTACGCAAACTAGTTTTGTCCCATATATTTGATGTCATATTTGCCAAGTTCTTTAAAAGCTTGGAGTACAAGCGTGAGTGTCCTGCTCAAGGCGTGTCACAGTCAAAAGCTAAGACCTGGGGAAAGCAAAGATTACTTTCAAAGTCTGGATGACATTTGACTTCTTGTCACGACATAAACAAGTGGCTGATGAATAAGATGAATAAACAGAGAGATGACCTACAGCAGTGGGACTGAGCTGCTCCCCACGGTTTAGCAACACCACCAGCAGTTACTCAGTAAGCTGGAAATGTTAAGGTTGGATCTTACTTATTGAGAGGAAGGAATAAAATTTTTTAAAAAAACCCCAAACATCTGTTTTTCTCCTGAAACTGAGTTTCTAAGCAGCATAAAGTACCTTTAGAAGCTCAAGGACATACTTTAGCAGAAAGGAAAACTGTAAAATACACTGGAGTAAAACATTGGTCTGAACACAGCTGTAAAGCTGACAGCTGGTATTGCTGTTATCTGACTGGCTTTCTATTTTGTAGGGGATCCATCACATTATCTAATGTCTGTACACAGACCTGGGAAGCACTGAGTCATTGCTAGTTTCCAATATTGCAAATTTGACACAACACCTTAGTATTAAAAAAAAAGGGTAGGGGGTGGGAACTGGGACAGACGGGACGCGACACGACACCAGAAAAGGAAACCACTGAAATTGCAGTGACAATTTTTCTAAAAGCAGTTACAAAAGTCCTGGGACTGTTTAAAAGTGAGTTATTTCCAGAGTGAGGTACCTTACCTTAGTTGAACATATTTCTTTCTCAACAGTGTATCCCTGAAGAGCCAGAGCTGATCAAACGTCAGCACATGACAAAACTCATATGAGAGAGGAGAATATGTTCTGTTTCCACACTTCTTCCAGAAAGTCCTGTCCCCTAGAAGGGAAAACAACAAGCTGTTAGATTTAAAAAACACTTTTTAAAAAATGCTTTAAATAGGCATTAATGTTTACTAAATCAAGTAAATTTCATTTTAAAGGCTCAATCAACATAAAACACTTAAAATTCCTATAGTTCCAGATTGTTAAGTTTTAAAATTTCTTAAAACCCAGCTTGTGTTTTGCCATATGCCCTGTAGATGTAGTTTTCAGCCTCAATGAATTCCAAAATTAGACTGGTCACTTTTACTTGCTGGCCTCCAATGCCAGCAAAACTGCAGTGAGCAAACCAGTAACCAACCCTGTAGAAGAATGGTTAATTGAAAATGAAACTCATTCCAAACTTTCAATGATTTAATTTGTCATTTAAAGGAAATTCATTTGAAGGAATGCTCATTCAGTTGCCAACACAACTTGATTGCCACTATGGCAATATTTGTTTCCCAAGAAGGCTTAGCTCCTATAGCCATGGGACTACATGAGGCTCTGCTTTAGTTCTTGTTGTTTGCAAGGCAATTAAAATGTTAGTATTTGTGACAACGTGAAAAAATGCACTGTGAATGATTGAAACCTGGACACAAGTTACAAGACAGAAACACCTACTGCTTTCAAAATCCCATGAGTTTTTGAGGGCTGAGTCTCAATTTGAGAATGCCCTGGCTTAGCAATATTGACTCCACCACAGTGTTTTCAGCAATGAGACCAGACCTGCCTATTGTGGATACATGGGATACAGTGTCAGAGTAAGTCCTTTCAGGATATCTAAATGCTCCATATCAAACCTACAGCATCTATGCTTCCTAATACCACCTGGTTACATTCAAGAGTAGATTTGTATTCAGATTAGTATCTACAAAAACTGCTGCCACCTATATATCTGTCATCAAACTCAAAAATAGTTTGATTCTATGCTTTCTGACAACACCCCTTTAAGTGTTTCCTGATCACAAGTAGGAAGCAGTGAGAAATCCCAGACAAGGATACAGCAACCTGCTTATCTGAAAAGGGTTCATTAGAATAGGTAGCTGCATTTTGCAGCAGAAATTCTAATTCCAGTTCTAGACTAAGTCACCTGAACAAAAAAAAAAAAATCAAAAGATAGGGCTCAGGGGAACACTGATATTGTACTGAAAATATTTCACAAGAATTAACATTTAATTTTGTGTGAAAATTTGCTAATTTGAAACTTCAAGGCTGTTCAAAAGGGACAACAAAAAATGATGCGCTCAGTTTAAATTTCAATTCTTTTAAAAATGTCCTCACAGAAAAACCATCTTCTCTAAAATTTCAACTGCAATTTGCCTTCAGAACCTACATAAACTTTCTATCACCTTCTCTTTTTGTGTCCCACTTGTCCAGAGCAGAGAACAGCACTGGGAAACCGGGGACCTGTCAGCCAGGTCTCACCACTGCCTTCCCACACGGCAGCCTCATTGCCTGAAAGAGGTGCAGGTGGGGAAGCCTGGAAGGAAGCAACTCTTTAGGAAAGAGCATGCAAGGTTCCTGCAGAAAGCATCTCCAGAAGGGAAACCTCAGAGGCCATACCCTGGGGGCATACTGGAAGGTTTTCAGAAGTAACAGAATGCCTTAAAGGCAGCTCTGGCTGAGTCGCCTGGCACTGTACTAGGGTTGCATGCACAGAGCAGCAAAGCTCCCCTCAACTGAGAAAACATCAGAAAAAGTTTTCCTTTTTTTCTTCCCCCTCCTAGTGTAATTCTGGAAAAAAAATATCACCCATAAGTTGTTGTTTCCTTGCAATTTTGGTGTGTTTCATCTCACAATAGTGAGACCCTATGATGCTTGATGGCAGCCTGGTCCACGACTGCTGGTTAAAGAGGAATTTCACAGCGCCAGCCAGAGGATTCACATTTCTTCTCCAGGCAGATGGGATTCTGAGACTGAGTGTTGTTCATTAGAAAGGTCTTCATAACATAACCCAGGTTTTTTTATTTCCACTATAGGTGCTGGGGTTGTGAGTGGAGGCAAGTGCTCTCACGTCAGCGATGAACCCCAGGACTGGAAGCGAGTTAAGAGCGGCTAGAGTGGCTGCCTGCCAGTACTAATATGTACACAAAGGGTGTTGCTTCAGCTTCATCACATGCAACTTTTACCAAAGACACTAAAAACAACAGCACTGTGCAGCCCTTCAGAGACTGGGCTAGCCTTGCAGAAACCTTTACAACAGTAAAAGATGCCGAGGGCCAACAAAAACATCGCTGCGCACATTTAAACCTTCAGAACACATTAGTTACTTGGCCAAAGGCCACAAGACAATTCTTAAGCATGGAGGAAACTGTAGTTTAAGACAAGACCCAAGCCAAGTTTTGCTCAGGTCTCTCAACTCTCTGAAATCAGAACAGCAAATAAAATTTGGGCCTAAACACTTCCCTTGTCTTTATGAACACCATTTAATGAAGGTTTCGGGGGAGTGCCAGGTCCCTCCTTCCATTCTCTCTACTTCTGCAATGCCACACCCATGGTATTCCCAGTTCTATCCTATGGGCCAGACCGGTGCAATGATAGGTCACCACTGCATGTTTTCAACCCCTGGATAGGGGGATTGCTAAATAATAGAATTTTGGTTTTCTGCAATACAGAAGACAAGTATGTGCTTCTGAAGAGTTAGTGAATTGTATATGGACAGTTATTCAAAATATGTATTAGCCACTCTCCAATCTGCAACTTTGCTCTTAGGATTGAGCAGGAAGCAATACAATGTATTTGGGAAGTCTGATTCAGCTCACTTAACTGGTTTTTGCTTTGGACTGTACCTAAAGGCACAGGCTTGCCTAAATAAACTTCAGTGAGTCTCATTCCCACCAGATCTGCAGATCTGGTTATGTTCCTGTATAACAGCAGATAGTTTTGGTGAAGCCTTTGTGAAATCCACCTGAACAAACCCCTAAGACTTTTACCATCTCTCGTGTATTCTTTTCCTGCCAAGAATTCGTTCTACCACATTTGAGTTTCTCCTTGTTCTTCTTAAATTTAGAAGAAAATTGCATCAGAGGCCATATAAACAATGAATTAGGCAGGGTTTGCTAGATGTGCATCAAAGATGTTGAGACGTCACTGATCTGCTGGTCACTGAGCTATTGAGGTGGATAACAAGCATTCGTACAATCCATCTGTGAGTATACCTTCTATTTTCTACTGTTAAAATCTTATCCAGTTCTAATACTTCAGTTCCCGGGGTTATCCAAGAAGTGGGTAATCTTCCTGTCTCACCCACAGCAGGCGACTCACCACAGCTTTGTCTGAACAGTAAACTACAGTCAACTCTTGCAGTATTTGCATTTACTTAGTGCTGTAACAAACCCAAATAGATTGGGTAGATACTTGAGGTACTCTAGCCATGTTTCTACCATACACACCAATGGCCACAATCTGCCTGTAAGAACTTCAGATCACACCCTAATCTCTCTTCAGGTAAATTTACCACTTCAAAGGAAGAGGGTTTTTTTTGAAGCTAACCACTTCCTATAATCTGAACAAGAAGAGAACAGAGATTAAAAGTGTAAAATTTTGATCTTAATTAGAACCAGACCTTATTTACAGGTTGAAATTGTCTAGCCAACGACTGTCTTCAATTTCTGTTCCCGATTGTGGCCAACTCTGTAAGAAAGGCTATCATGGCTGTCCTCAGAAAATTACCAGATTACTTTAGAAGATCAGAGACACTGATGCATTTCAAAAAAGAATCCCAGATGCTTGTTATCATAACTCTAAACCTGATATTCACCTGCCATTAGAGAACACAAAATATCCCAACAGATGAACACTTTGCAAAAGATGAATCCTTTAAACAAAGCAAGAAACCCCCTAAACCTCACCATGACCGGCTTTGCAGGTACATTTGTGATCTCATTATGGTTATTTAAGATGAATACAAATTCCCAAGTTCTTAACTTTTGGAAGGAAAACAAGGAAGAATAAAAATTGATTTAGTAATATAAATACTGAAAGTACTAAAGGCTTCATGTGGTGTTTGACTTCCTGATAAATTGTGCTGCTAAATGATTCCTGGTTTCAGAACAGTGATAGCATGGCTTGGAAAATAAGAGACTGCTTCTACACCATATCTATAGGTAAATTAACACCAGACTGAAGTCAGACTTTTGGTAGAGAAGTTAGCAGACCAAAAGGGATCAGTCCCATACATGTTTTTCAGAGCCTATACCCATCCAAATGATGCAGCAATTCCTTTGATAGTAACTAGCATTTTTACAACACTCCTACCTTACATATTAGTGGTAGAATATAGAAAGATGATCTACAGTCTCCTGCAAGATTGGCTCCATCCTCTGCCTACCATAGGCTCTGCATCATGCTTCTTGACAACATCAGAGAGAAAGAAGTTTTCTAACTTGCACTATTAAATGCAAGCAAGGAAGCAGCAGGACAGAAGAAACTGAGAGTTCAGTAGTACAGGGCAGAAGAAATAGGGCAAGGACCAGTACTCTGGGGTTGCTTTTCTCCTTCAGATTTATGGGATCAGCAGTTTGTATTCCCCAGGAGGCCTGAAGTACTCCTTTCAAGTGTAAAAATAGCACTTCCAGAAGGGAACAAGTCAGGAACAAAAATCTGTCCTACACTTCAGTGGAGCACAGAGTGTGAACTCTTGAACAAGTTGGACCCCAAATGAGTTCTGCTGTGCTCACAAATCCTTTCATAATCCTGCTGTGGAACACATCTATTATACACATGCATATGGCAACTTCTAGGCAGGATGAATTTCCGGACAGAAAATCCCCCACAAGTCAGCACAAGCAGCGTTGAGCCAAACTTCCTCCTTCCAGTTTATTTTGAATTCTATTTCAGCATTTTCTGCACATGGTCCTAATGCCTATTCATTCTCTAAATGCATTTAAGAGGCAAATGTTAGTGCATTTCAAAAGGGACTCTCCAAAGAAAATGCAATGTATCCCAATAATAGCAGCAGAAACCATCCTAAAATTTACCTTAAAAATTCCAATACTTTTTTCTCTTCTGAAAGTCATAGAACTAGGGGCAGTAGGGTCCTTCACCCTCTTAAAGCATCTCTCTAGAGGCTGATCAGATCTATGAGTTTGAGACTGTTTAATTGAACTTTTGTTAAATACTTTAAACACACCATTGGTGAAAGCCCTAGAGGATATGCAAAGCAGAAAATGGGATAATACAGGAAAAAAAAAAGTGAAACCTGTGCAGTTAAACTTCGATGAAATGCTGAAAAAGCTCAGTTTCATAATGCTGATTGAGGAATTACAGCATTGACAGGTGCACACATCAAATTTTATTCCCTAAATTGAATGACTTGAATACTGAATTTTACAAATGTTGTCAATACAAAGTTATGCCATGCTTTCATGTCTTCTCTGTTACAATAAATTCCCTGAATTCATGTAGATTACCTTGATTTCTTTAACCTAAAAAAGGGCAAAATTTCACCCCCACCTTATCATTTAGTCCTGGCACATCAGTTTTATGTGACGTCACTTCAGCTGAGAATCTTCAAAATAGCAAAAAAACCCATCTCATTTACTAATTCAATGATGTCCTGAGCAATCACTCCTTTACAGTAGGATTCAGTTAGGCAATATTCCACAGGAAGACCAACTTAGGAAGTATTTTAAAGCAAAATTTTTCTCCGCTCTTTTTTTTTTTTCTTCCTCATAACATCTCTCCCATGTGCACCCCACACATTCTGAGAACTGGTGGGAAGCTGCTTCCTTTTCCCTTTATTCAGTGTAAAGCAGACTTAAACGGCAATGAAGCCTTCAGCCTTTTCCAGGTAATGAAGGATAAAGCATGAGCCTGATGAAGAGGAAGGGAAGCTCAATATTGACATTTTCCCCATGTGCAGGAGCAGCTAGCAGAGAACACAAGGAGAGCTCCAGGGGCTTTGTGAAGGATTATGAGTGCTGGCCATATGGAGCCAACACAACTCAAAGGAGCATCTCACATGACTCTTTTGCCCAAACGCACAAGCCTAGTAATGCTCCTTGACTGTGTGTCACTGGGCTTCAGCTGGCACTCCTTCTGTGCTCTCTGCTCGCTGATGGGGCACTCCAGAGCCACAGATCCTCACGGCAAGTTCACAGTGCCACTACATCTTTTTTTTTGTTATTGTTTTGCTAGGGGGTCAGGTATCTCACATGGAGACAATCTGAAGGACAAGCCATTCATGCTACCAACTCTGATTCAGGTAAGAATTGAAATCTCACTGACATCTTTGGAACATGGAGAAGTTTAAGTACTCTTTACACCATGATGCTTGACCACCTTGATACTTGAATCAAGCATCTTCCTGAATTTCTGCTGGTTTTCTAGTCAAGCTGTTTACAGTTACTGGTGAAGCCTGAAGGTGAGAGTGGGAAAGTGAGAGCAGGATACTCACAGAAAGGTTTCCCTGCCACATTTGGGGCTGGCACTGTGCCCATAGAGCAGGGACTGCTCCAACCTGCCAGCCTCTCAGCCATAGAAGCAGGATTGCTGCCTCAGCAAGCCCAAACCTTCCAGCCATGTGCCAAGTACAGAAATGATCAAATGCCACTTAAAATGCAACATCCAAATCAGGACTTAGTTCAAGATCCATGAACACTTCAGCTGGCTGTAGCTAGCTGTTAGTCTAAGAACCAGGAGAGCTGCTCTTACCCAGAGTTAATCCAGCCCCCAAAGCAATCTTGGTCACAGTTAGCAGCAGCTACAACTAATAAGGGCTACCGCAGCACATGCAAAACCAGCCTTTGTTTTTCACACTCAGTCTTTTAGAATGTTTGTGAAATATCACCCTGGAGTTGACTGCGGATACCTGACCTTAGGAAGGGCACTTCAGAGCATTTACGATGTATTAACTAACACTGTACAGACCTACCAAGCTGTAGATTTTGTGTGCCACACTAACAGGGAACTCCAAGTCAAATGGCAAAGCCCTGAGCACTATTTCTTCCTCTCATTCAGCACTATGGAACTATGGCTTATGGAACAGAAATCAACCATCATGACAAAAACAAAGGAGAAACTGCTGCATTACAGCATTTCAAACATTTTACTTTGCCTTTATTTTTTCCTTTTAAACAAAAAAACAAGTACACACAAAGGCTTTTTGCTTTTAAAAAGAAAATAAATACACAGAAAGCCTATTTGAAGGTTCCAGGAAAACACCCAAACAGAAAACAACCTTGGGTCATAAATATTTACTAAAGCAACTCTGTGGTTATATAACGACTTTCAGTCTGGGATTTCTAGGTACTGGTTCCCATGGTAAGTGTTGTACTCTGCAGTGTTTCTTCATGCTCAACAGCATTCCTTTTTGAGCTGCCCAGGTTATACCATGAAGTACCTCACCTTTAAAAGGTCCTCATAGCTGTTTTAATGTTTGGGGGTTTTTTTGAAACAGATGCACAGAAGTTGCATCAACTGCTCTAAGTAACACACCAACACTAAGATACAGAGCTCTCTTAAGTTTTAACTTCCATTACAATCACTATGTCAAATATCTTCCTCTGTGCTGTATTTAAAGATGGTCAGCCTTTGAAGTCAATAAGTAATCCTACAGATAAACTAAACCCCTCTCTCCCATACTAGTTTTACACCAGAAAGTCCCATCTGACTTGAGTCATCTGATGGGCTCAAATAACAAGCTCCAGGACAACCCTAAATCACAGTTTGCATTTGATGTTAAACAGAGCCAACATTTAGGGCATCCATTACAGGACCCTGAACCATCAGGCACTGACCTAAATTTCAGAGAAGAGAAAGGTGTAATTGTACTGGCCAATTACTAAAAATGCACAGGTACTATAACACATCCCAATTCCTCTATCCCCTTCACATGTGAACAGCCATGGAAAAGTGCCATTTAATTTCCTATACATTTTTTTTTTGTCGCTGTTGATAATAGAAACTTTTAACACTTCCCTCGCTTTGCAGAGGTACATTAAATTACTTGGCAATTTTGGCAAGTGTACAGCACTTTATTTAGCTAGACATTTGTTGCACATTGCCCGAAAGCTGCTTCCCAGCAGGACATCCCTCCTGAATGAAATACTGGCTTATGCCTCCCACCCCAAAAAGCCAAGTCTACCCACAGGGGAGAAACCCATCACCTTGTAACTGCAGCTGCTGCACAGCCAGAACCTGCTTCGCAGGCTGTGCCATGGGGGTCACCTGCAATAACCAGAGCCTGGAGGGTGTCTCCAGTTAGGAACTCAGAACAGTTCAAATTTCTAGTCAACTATTAGGGTCAAATTAATTTATTTGCTTCCTTTCCTCTGATTATATATGTGGGCAGCTATATTCTAGAGATTAGTTTGACCTGCAAAGAAATATTCAGATCTCCTTACTGGATATGGCTATTTGACAAAGTAACCTCCACTCCCTCTACCCCCCCCCTTTTCCTTTATAAGTAGACAATCTTCCTTTTAAAAAAAAAAAAACATCTACAAGACCTGTCACAGCACATCATGGCTACTTAAACTCCTCAAATATGCAGATCAGTAATAAAACAGTACTATAATGCACAACAGCAGAGTAAATTATGTGCAAATTAAATGGATTCACATGGAAAAAGCAAAAAATGCTAAGGTACACTACAGACAATAAGAATTGCACAGGCTATTATCTAAAATGTGAAACAAACCAAACAACCACCGAACCAACAACAGCAATAAAAGATGATGCAAAAAATCCCAAAACTCATGCCAAGTGCTTTGACAGACTGAGTGGGTTACCTTTCCCAAACTATACTGGCATTCATCTCTAATCCCAAAAGGCCACAATTAACTTTCTAAAATAAACTTTTAAAAATATGTCTAAGAATAGAAGAGTATTGTAGAAGAGTTAGGATTTTTTTTTTTCTTACATTTTGTCTAAAGAATGATTTGCAGCATTTTTTCTCATGTTATTTCCATGGACTTCTGATTAATACTTTTAGAAAACTAATGTAAGGTTACAGTAGATTTATGTGCTCGAGCTTGACTGTTGCATTCGAGGAACTGCACAATAACCTATTTTTGGTAGGCAAAAGGACCAATATATACTAGGGAACTTCTGTTATTTGTTAACTGAAATGTCCAATAAATGAAGATGTAAATTAAACACAGCAAGAAAAATAATGCCCAGCAGTCACTGAGTTTCAGATTAAGATACCTGTAATCCTTCTGTGCTGGAGTGTGTAAGATACAGCTGACTCACATACTCTCTGAAGTTCCAGGTCCATTTCAGCCCTGAACGATTTTGTAGCAGCGGCATGTGGACAGCACAGGACACAAAAATACCAAAGAATGACAGGTCACAGACTCACTCTGCAGCTACAAGACTGCATTTTTTAATTGCCTCAAAAGACCAAAATAAAAAAAATTTTCTTCAGCTTCAGAAAACTGTTTGCAAATGTCAGCTTTCAGAACCTGGAAAACTCCAGTTCCTTAATTCTCTCCCTCTCCATCAACAAAGTTCTATAACTTCTGGCTTCAGGCAAAACCATTTTAAATGGTAGGGTAAGTGAATGAGCAGCGCATCACGTTCTAGTCCCCTTAATGCACATTACCTCTCCTGTCCAACCACAGAGAAAATACTCCTGAGTTCGTTCACAGTTAAACTAAACAACATTCTACACCTGCATAGAAATCCACGCCTCAAGTTTAGCAGAGATTAATACTTAGACACTGTAAAATGCAATTGTAATAGTAACAATAATTTTCAATATATTTCCAAGACAACTCCAGAAGCACTCTCAAGACTGACTGTTTTTCAAATTGAGCTGATATAAATACTCATTACAGCTCCACAAGTGTAGAAAGACAGTTACTGACAGTCGTTTAGGTAAAGCTGGCTTCACGGGTGAGTGCGCCTTCCCTTGCATGTATAAAAGAAGACCGAAAACACAGGCAGGAATTTTCTCCACTTCGCCCACATCATTTTGAGAGTTTAGTCCCTTACAGTCATTAAGAAATACACATTAATTTTATGCTTCGAAAAATCCTGAAGTAACTTATTACAGTGTTCTCTCAACAGAGACCTGAGTCTGGAAAGCCACACTGGCTCCTAAAGGCCCAAGAGGTTGAAGGCAGAGTCTACATTGTCTACATTAAGACTTGAAGCAGTGACAAAAAATATAATTAAAAAAGCCCCTCATCATAGTAGCTTTTATGTTGCCCCCCTAAGCAGCCTAGTGTTGAACTCTTCTGAATTAATCCAAATAAACTGCTTAGAGGAAATGAGGAATAGTTGCTAATCGAAAAACATGGGTTCAGAATCAACTGCTTTGACTGAAGTCTGAGCTTCTTTATGTTGAGATTACATCAATCCTCACTACAAGATACAATTTTTAAACAGAAACAAAATACTTGAGACATTTTATTTCGTTAGGAAACATTCCATCCCACACATTTGTTTTCTTTTATTTTCCAGTGTTGAGAAGCCCAGATACAGTGTCTGCAGTACCTCCAGGGTCTTCTGGCAGAACTGCAATACGGACTAGTAATAATAATAAGCAGCTCAGGCTCAATCATAAATGCATTAAAAAAAAAAGTCATGATCATGATTTATCCTTAACCAGACTTGAACACCTCAAAAGATTCAATTAACCTCATGAAAAAACCCTGCACATTTCCCAGCTGCCACGTCACAAGTTTGGCTTTCCTTTCTGAGGTTTGTTTAACATTGCCGAAAGGTCAGGTCAGTTTATGACTGAGACATCCCAAAAGCACAGAGGCCCAGAAATCCACAGCTGCTTGCCCCTTCTCTTGCACTTCTGCTTTGCCCATGAGCTGCTAGGTAAGGCAAACATACAGGACATCTATAAACCTGATCCACAAGAAAAAAAAAAAAAAACCAACACAAACAACCCAAAAAAAAAAAAAAAAAAAAAAAACAAAACACCAAACAAAAAACCACTTCAGTTTGAGAATGACAGAAAATTGCTGCCAAGTTGGTTTGAGTCTCAAACACGGATTTTATTATTCAGTATCCTGAAACTAAGAATTAACTAACTGTCCACTAGTTTTTTAACATTGCTCCATAAAGCCTATTACAGCTTACTTAAAGAAAGTTGTCTAGTTACTTGATTTCTGTGCTTCCTACACACAATTGAAATTTTAACTAGCATGAACTAGTACAGAGCTGCTGACTCCAGTGAAGGTATGTTAGGTAGTTTCATTTTCAAAACATTTTTTACCATCTGATATTGACACTGATTATTTCTAAGTATAAACTCTTCTTGTCAGTTAGCAAATGAACAGCACTAACCACATATTTAAAGCAGAAAAAGAAGAATATTTCTGGTTTAAATTAAATTTTATAATAGAAGTTTGTAGAAGTCATTTTATTCTCTAAAGAATAAAAACCACTCTGAAAAATATTTCACCACTTGAGTTGTCTTTGAAACACACAGGAAAATCAATACTAAAATAATACCCGTTACTGAGTAAAGCTTACTTTGTAGCAGATAATGCCTCAAACAAAGACTCAGATGCACTCCAGCCTTCCCAGAGACTCACTCTCCTCCTAAGTGAGAGCAACTTTCCAGGATCAAAGGAAAAGAAACCTTACCTCCACTTGCAATACAGATTATCACTTAGATTTTCAGCTGCAGCAAATCTAGGTGGCTCAAGTGATTTCAAATCCCTTTGAATTTAACAGAGATCATCTTGACTTGCAACAGCTGAGGACATTCCTGTAGATGTATTTACTTATGGAGACCTAATGCAGTAAATCACTTAGGGAATCATGGTTCTATCTGAGAGGACTCCATAGCTCTAAGTCAGAAGCCTACAAGCAACCATAGGGATGACCAGGAACTGGTCATTTGTGTTCAGTTCTTGGTCGTGTTTGGTTTACAAACATCTTGTTTGCTTAAAAAACAGTGCTTTGTTGCCTTGTAAGAGAATTGTTCTATTTCTCCAGACAACCAGGTAGCAAAAGAAGGCATATAAATTATAAGTCCATCTCTCTCCCCACTGATTGCTGAGGCTGCACAGCAGACACCACAGCAGAGTGCTCTTGGAGACATAAAGCTTCCAGATGCCTCTGCGAGGTTTACCAGTCCAGTTTCATGCATCTAGCCAAAACTCATTGCTAGGAATGCACCTGCCCCAGGCTTCCTGCAATAGGAGTGACTCCAAAAGCGTTTGGCTTGCTCCATCCAACGGCCTCGCTGTCCTTTACCCAGAAAATAACTTTACTGTTTTCTCAAGTGACTTTAATAATGCTCAAAATACTCAGATGGTTTTAATGTTTATATGAAACTCTACAAATCAAACTATATAGAAAAGCTGTTTTGTTACATTTCAATCCATAGAAGACATCCAGGGCTGAGTGACCAACCCTGCCTACAATTATCCTGATGCAAATGAAGGAGTGGGGGTATTTGTATGACAAGACTAAAAGCTAACCTTGATCTGATCAGAGGCAACTGAAAACACAATCTGCCCGACAGCTACAAAGAGGTTCAACTTTTAACATCTAGTTTTGTCCTCACAAGCAGTTTGTAATGCACAGGCAAATGCGTTAATATGTAGATTTGGCAAACAATGTTCAACTGGAGAGGGAAAGGTCCCAGAGCAGCCCACAATAACAAATTGTCACTGTTCAGGCTAATAAGAACAAGCACTTAGCAAAGCTGGCACAGACAACTAGACTGATCTTTACATGGTAGCAGGTGACAGCAGTGACAGAGACATTTCTGGAATTGGAACAGTACAGGGAACAAGGGGACCACCATCCTCCCACTGTTGAGAGTGCCTTAGGCTGTACACAGCAGCACCAGGCTTTCATCTCCTCCAGACTGCTCAGAACTGAGGCCATAACCACTACTAGATAAAGAGGCATTTTCATACTTATTTATGTTCTGGATGGCAGAGAGGTACATGTTATCATCTGAAGCCTTAGAAACCAGGTGTGCTGGGGGTTCTGTGCATGTGTCACCAAGCATTAAAGAAAAGGAGCTCTCACTAATTTACTAAAAGCTATGGTAGGCAGTTATAAAACAACTTGCTAATCATCTGTTTGTGGTGACTGCTCCTTTTCCTCTTTCATGTTCCATCTCAGAGAGTGTGACAGCAGAGTAACTAGTGGGATCATCACTCTGCTGCATACCTGGAGTTCATCTGCCTGGTTTTCCCTCATGGCCAGTCACAAGCAGTAAGCCAGACCTATGTTTCAATCATTTCTTCACCTTGCTGCATGGCCTTGTCAATTAATTTCACTGAGCTTATACAGCAGAATAGAAGAGTTGGAAAGAACATTTCTTACCACAGAAGACCTGCAAAACCATAGCTCTTCCATGTCTGAATGAGAAGTTGAGAAAGCATAAGAATGAGATTGAGGATGAGGGGTGAGAGAGGGATGTTTTGTTCACAGTTAGACAAGCACAAACAGAATGTCTAGAGGTTATAAATGTTTGCATTTTTTAACAGGGTGTTGAAAAGTATTTTGCAGATAAATGCAGACATATGGTCCATGTTTGAGAGGCTCAAAATCCAGACATTAAATTTTGGCGAGTTGTTCAGAGCAATGTTGGACTGTCCTTCAGGTTTCCCTAGAACAGTAAGATCCTTCTTGCCAACTGTTGGCATGTCCAAAAACTAAGAACTGATTTCTTTTATTGCCCCTGTGACCCGCACTACTGAACACAAGCCAGTGCAATGCAGGTGCTGTACAAGGCCCTGCCTGCCACAATGTGACTGAGGAAGCTCTACAGACTGGAAATGTCAGAGTGCTCTCTGTAAGACTGACCCTGTAGGCCAACCTAAAGGGGCCCAATTAGTGTAGAATGCTTCTCTCAAGCCCACACAGTATGGAATACCTGTCCTTTCAGGTCTGCTTCCAATTTACTAACTGGTACAACAGAAAATTATCTTGATCTAAAAAAGACTAGTGTGGCGGGTTTCTGCTAACTCAGAGAAACTGAATCTCTCTCCAAAGTGGCATCACTCCCAATGAAATTCTCTAGAATAGACACAAAAACGTTCCCAAGTTTATGCCAAGAGGCATTTCCTGTTTGTCAACCCTTTTAATTCACAGCCCTTCTTGGACCTAAAGTTTAGTGGATGCCTTTAGCTAAAGAACATAAGAAAGGCTGCGATAATTCAAAGAAGAAGTCCCATTCAGCTCTATTGTGGCTGTCCCTAGTGGTCAGGAGCACATGTCTAAGGAAGAACGTAAGAGACAAAAGGGGCATAGCATGAATTTTCCTTCTATAAACTTTACAAGCTTCTAAGAGCCAGAGGTTCAGGGGCCACGAGAGCTGGAGGATGCCTTTAGACCACTCTGACAGCAACTGATTGATCTGTGGACTCAATAAGTTCAGTTCAAGAGTTAGGATCAGATCTGGCATTATTCACCAGGACTATATGTGTATTAATTGACATTAACACTCCTTACTTCATCTGTGGGCTGTGAACACCAACTGCAGAGGCTGTACTTCACTGCTTAATGCAAGCAAATGATATATCGTCAGCCAGCTCACCTTGACACCCTTATTTTGACTAGTTCATGATCTTTCCTGCTCGCAAGAGCTCATAGACCTGTAGCATAAAACTCTTCATCACCACAATGTGCTCTTGATGAGCAACTCAAGCACCTGAGAAAACACAGCCTACTTGGCAGTTACAACCAGCCACTACTCTTGGATCTTCTTCTCCTGGTCAGCAATGTGGTATTTGGCACACTCATCATGCACAGTCAAAGGAAGCCCAGAGTTACCACCGTAGCATTTGGGTCACAAGAGAGCTTGCAAAACTGAGTGGTAGCAGTAGGTGCCCTCCAAAGATGCCGTTCCCTTCCCTGAGCACAGCATATGTATGGGACTCCTGTAAGTACTTCTGCTGTTAGTGCAAGTGGAGTAAAGGTCTTGTTTGTCTTGGATTAATTTGAAGTTTGGCACAAGGAGAATAAATTACAATTTCCTTGTTTCACCCTATTGCATTGTGTCACAACCCCATGCACACTTACCAAGTCCAATAACACTTTGCACGGTTCCTTTCTCCTGACACTTCAGCAAGGAATCTTTCCAGAAGAAGACTCAACTCAGATACCTCCAGAGTGGAAGCGTTAATGCCTTTCAGTTACACATGGTTCCAGGTGGTGGGTGCTGCACAGGGGCCTGGAAGTCACTCACAGTTAGAAGCTTTGATAGTATTTGCTTTAGACATTTGTGATGCTTTCATTAGCACTTGCTGCCTTCAGAGAGAAAACTGACTTGGCACTGGTTGACACAGAGGACACAGAATAGATTGTAATCTATTACAAACTATTAATTGTAATTAATATTTAGAAAATCTTTAGAAAGTCTCTTTTTCTGCCATTATTTTCTGCCACAATTTTTGAGTAAACACTAGTCTGGAAAATATTTATTAAGTGTAACTTCAGCAAATTCTTTTCTAAGGGAATGAAGAAAACTTTCACCTTTTTTACTTGCCAACAAACTTCACCCATGTGTTCAAAGTATTTAGATGAATTTAACATTCTTGAATTATTTGGGCTCCATATTCTTATAAATATTTATATTCAGTATGAATCCAAGACAGTGTCTCCATCTAAAAATAGCATGCTGATTTGTGGCTTTGCAAACACGAGGTGAGAAGTCAGAGCAGTACAAACTACATACAGCAAGTGTGTATAAGCATGCTCATTAAAATACTGTAAGTGGAAAATTTTTCATTACCCTGGGATACAAGAGAAGCAGGGTAGACACCCCCTGGATCCTGGTTACAAGCAACTTTTACCAAGACCAAGTAATCCTGTATTTCTAGCAAATTGCTCAGAATCTCAGAGACTTGTTTCTAGCCCTGAAGCTAGAACTTGTCTGGTCAGAGCTGTGGCAGAAGCACGGCCATTTCCTGAATAAATCCCTGTAAAATCACTCCGTGGGTTTCTGAAAGGCTGACGGGGGAACTCTGCTCTGGACTTCCAAGTGTCAGAGTCAGAATTTGAGAAATGCAATGGAAAATCTCTAAGCAGGACATTTAGACTCCTGGTCTTCCAAGACTTTTTTGATTAAAAAGCAACTTGCTTGACTGCAAGTTGAGTATTTAGTGTTGCCAGTCAATGGATTCTGCCTATATCTACACTATACTTTCATGATACTACTGTCTAGTTTATTTTTAAAAGCATAAACCTTCAGTAAACATTTTCTCTCCTAAAATTTAGACTTTCTCCTCTTCCCCTCCAAACACCTTCATGTTGTTCCCCAAAGGTCCCAGTATGACTCTACCCTACAGAATGAGGGGGACCACGATCCTTTTCTCTTCTCCTCTTGACAAAAGCACAGCAGGAAGAACTCCTGTAGTAATGTTTATTCAGCTGTGAAGCAGTCTTCCAAAGGAAGTAGCAGAATTGCTAACACCTGCATCATTTTATCACCATGACCCAAAGCACTGCAGAACCTATGACCTCCACCAGCAGAGCTGATCCTGCATTGTCAGGAACCTCTAACCCCATGCTCCCTTGTTAGAAGAATGCAAAATGAAATACAAATCAATACAAGTTGTGGATCGATTCTTCTTACTAGGCAATAAATGCTTTATTAAGTTTCTGATTCTTGTTCTTATGCAACCCACATTGCATGGGAATGAGCTCAGTCTGTCTTTCCTCCTGCTAGGTGGCTGTGCGCAGCTAGCGGGAAATGGGCACACTGGGGAACACGTACTTATGGAATGCTTGAGGATAATGAATTGACTGGAATTTAGCAGTTCTAATTTAATCCTCCAACACACTCTCCCTTTAAGTATTCACTTATAAACCTAATCTTCTCAGTAAACTACTCTCTCTTCCATTTGTCAGGATGACACCTGCATTTTTAATATATTTACTCATTTCATTGGCACAGGTATGCGTCCCCAGGAAACACAAAGTCACATTGAAAACAGTCATAGTCCTGATACACGTTACCTACAGTGCTTCTGCTATATCCTAAGTGTAATTCTTTGGCCTGGAGAAGAAGCAGAGATAAAAGATGGCAGATAAAGAATCAAATTCAGATGGCTCCACTATGCCACTTGCCTAACATTTTTTCATGGTCTCACCCATTCTCTGCATACACATGAGAATAATCCAGAGCAGAGTGCACTTATTTGTTGTGTTGAGCAGAGCCCGCCCTAGGCAGGGATCGGCGTGCGGAAGATCTGGCGATGTAACGGAAAGCTCAGACTGCCCACGAGGGGCACTGTGGGTGTGGCTTGTGCTATATAAGCAATTGCAGCGACGCAATAAACGCCATTTGCAACATCCTTCACATTGAAGCTTGTGTGTGCTGATGGTACCCAACGGCAGAGGTTGGGTGGCAGAGATCTCGGGGATCGGGTGTCGGTAACGACACTTATTAACTGGTCAGCCCGTAAAAGAAGGTCCTGCTTGTGTTACTGGATAGCTACCACTGCAATGGAACACATTTTAATTACCTAAATATTAAATCTTTTTAATTCATATCCTGTTGGTGTACGTTCCAAAACTTTAGGTTGTCAATTTTTTTTCTGTTTTAATCTTCAGAGTAAGAAGTATCACCCCATTCAGGCTCCAAATGGTTAAGCTCTTAAAAAAAAAAAAAAAAAGGAAAAAAAAGGTGGGGAGGGAGGGCATTTTTCCCTCCAGGCTTCCTCACTCCAGCTGAAACTGAAAACACAAGTGCCAGAATACCACAATAAAGGCTGCTCTTACTGTATTTTTGAACTGACTGGAAGAGACAGGAAGATCAAGAAACCCTGTAAGAGATAATAAAAGACAAGCGCTTGAAAACTGAATTGTGATGTGGCCACCAGAAATACCACTCTCAGAAGCAAAAATACTTGCAAGTGCATCCCTAGAGAATGGACTGCGAAGCCCTGGCTCAGCAGCACTGCTCTTTTTTTGAGCTAGATTATGCAAGAATCTTCTGTGAGCACAGGGCAGGAGAAAAGCAGCAGTGGCTTTTGTCAAGCGTCAAGCATCAAGCCATCACTAGGAATTACCATACTAGATTAGGCTATGCCCCCTATCAAGTTCCTCTTAGCAGCCATTAGCCCCAGACATTCCAGAGGAAGCTGAGACAGTTCTAGTTGATTGGATTTCCCAGGAGAATTCCCCCCTGCTTCCCATAGTCAACATTTGGCTAAAGCACTGAAGTTTCAGGGGCCTGCCTCCCTCTGTGCTGGAAGAGCTCAGAGGAAAGGCATATAACTTGGGCCCTAACTGGCATGTCTCTGGATCCTGTCAGAGTAATTCAGGGTTAGCTCTAGTCCAAAGAACATTTCATTTGTAAGTGGTTTCAATAAAGCAATGGAAGCCACCCACATTCTGCTTGGACAGTGCGAGTTTGTGTTTCTGAGCTCTTGAACCATTTCAGCAAAAAGCCAATGCCCACCGGCATCCTTTTAAAGATCGTATCAGGCCATAAGTGATATTTTGCACAGTGAGCTCATTAATTTTTTTAGTAAAGAGGAATCATGCAACTAAATTTTTGCTGTGAACGCACACAACAGTGGCCCCAGCCCAAATATTGATGCAAGATGAGCACAGAGCCCAGTGTTTTCCCTGTTACCTTTTGAGAGGCATCAGGGCAGCCCCAGGCAGGCCTCTGTCTCCCTGGGAACATCACTGGGGAGCTGTACCACTTCAGACTTCTTCAAAATAGGAAAGCATTTCAAAAGCAACCACGCACTTTAATTACTGGCAATTAGAAATTCCAGGGTTTGTGTGTTTACAGCTGAAAAATGTTAACGTGTGCCAGTTGTGTCACAAAGTTTGATTAAGCTCTTTAAACTGAACTTGAAAAACTTAACACGTGCCAAACACTCTACGATCAGAGTATCTTGGAGGGCTTTCCAAACTGACATATAGAAAAAAGAACTGCTTTAATAGTCTCCTCACTGTTCCCAGTGCACCACAGCTTGCCTTGCAAAGACACACACCCAACACTTGGCAGAAGAGGTTTCGATGTGGCAGTTTTGCAAAGACTAAGCAGCATCTTCATCGCACCTGAGGTCACTATCTGAACGGTAAACTGGAGTTACAGCTGAGGTTCAGATGAACATACCTGGTGTGTAGTGGGGTATATGAGCAGCTGTGAAAGAAGTTCATGATACGAAACTGGGAGGTTTGGCTGACACACCGGAAGGCCATTCAGCGAGATTTGGACAGACTGGAGAGCTGGGCCAAGAGGAACCTAATGAGGTTCAACATGAATAAGTGCAGAGTCCTGCACCTAGGCAGGAGGAATAAAATGCATCAGTACAGGTTGGGAGGTGATCTGCTATAGAGCAGCTCTGTGGAGAGGGACCTTGGAGTCCAGGTGGACAGCAAGTTGTCCATGGGACAGCAGTGTGCCCTTGTGACCAGGAGGGCCAATGGTATCCTGGGGTGCATTAAGAAAAGTGTATGCAGCAGAACAAGGGAGGTCCTCATCCCCCTCTACTCTGCCCTGGTGAGACCTCACCTGGAGTATTGTGTCCACTTCTGGGCTCCCCATTTCAAGAGGGACAGAGATCTACTCGACAGAGTCCAGCAAAGGGCTACAAGGATGTTTGAGGGACTGGAACACCGGCCTTATGAGGAGAGGCTGAGAGACCTGGGGCTGTTTAGTCTGGAGAAGAGAAGACTTAGGGGGGATCTAATTAATGTGTGTAAATATATGAGGGCTGGGTGTCAGGAAGGAAGGGGCAACCTCTTCTCAATTACGCCCTGCGATAGGACACGGGGCAATGGACACAAACTGGAGCACAGGAAGTTCCACCTCAACATGAGGAAGAACTTCTTTACTGTAAGGGTTCCAGAGCACTGGAACAGGCTCCCCAGGGAGGTTGTGGAGACTCCTGCCTTGGAGACTTTTAAGACCCGTCTGGATGCGTTCCTGTGTGACCTGCCCTAGACTAGATGGTCCTGCTCTGGCAGGGGGGGGTTGGACTCGATGATCTCTGGAGGTCCCTTCCAACCCCTAACATTCTGTGATTCTGTGAAATTAAAGGTAAGGTTGTATGAGTTAGCTTCTTTTTAAGCATACAGCAGAGCTATGTTAGTAGTTTCCTTAGAAAATTAAAGACTGAAAGAAATGGCATCAACAAGAAACTGACATTAGACTAAGTTCATAGGCAAAATCCAAAAAGAACAAAAGGTACTTTTTTTTCTGGCCTAACAGAGATGATGTTTCCATAGATATGTTGTAGATGATGAATGCTTGCTACAGAGCTCTCCATGTGTCATAAAATATGGGCAATAAAATGAAGTCAAAGAATTGAAAAGACAAATGACAGGTCTCTGTGCATCATTAATGAATGATGAGGGTAGAAAGGCAGAAGATAACCCTCCATGCATATAATAATGATGTCTTTGACTGGTGGTGCTTCTCTATGCCTGCACATTTAATAAGTTGTGTTAGAATAAAAAATTTAAAAAGCAAGTCCATGTGCTTTATAAAATATGAGGAAAGAAGCAACTCGAGCCTAAGTTAAGATCTTGGCATTGTACATCCTATTAAAGAATGAGATGTGTTGATTTATACAAATACTCATAAATGAAGCAAAGCAGTATTATAAACCTGATAACAAAACAAGTCATACAGTCAGTCATCTCATGTCTCATTAAAGGAAGATTTTTGATATTTAGAGAAGAGTTGGTAGTCCGCAGGGAACTATCTGTTATTGTATCACCATTCTGTCACCTGCTTTATACCCAAGGCTGCTACAGACACCAGAAGAACTGGTGGGGTATGGTATTTTTTCATGAATATCACCCATTAGAGAGAAAAAAATGAGAGTTTATGTTCTGCTTGTAGCACTGTCCACCACAAAGGAACTGAGCACACTCTTTACTGAGCAAACCCAGGTGGTGCGGCCCTCTCAGCATCACGGCTGCTTCCCAGGGGAGAGATGAAGGCACCAAGAGTCACCACTTTTTGCATATCTTTTAGGAACTGATTTTCTGCTGTGCTCGCTCACTGAAATACAACTTAATGCTATCCACCCCAACATGTCTTCAGTCAAAGCTGTCTTTCAAACTTTTTCCAGGATTAATGACATAACAGGATAAATAATAGTTTGACCAAATGATCTTATAGGTCTATTCCAGCCTAACTGATTCTATCATTCTGTGATCCACTATGACTCCACATGCATCCTCAGACAAACACACAAACCAGCTTTCCAGGTATAAATATTTTGGGGACTTCTGAAGAGCAACCCTTTAAAGGGTGATGTCAAAGAACTAGAGGGGTGGCAGTGGGACACCTCAGCAATGGTCTCAAAAGGCAAGGAGACATCAGCCATGGGAGATGTGATGGGGCTCCTGGTAGGAGTCAGAAGGACATGCAGCTTCGTGCTGTTGGTTGTGGGTGACCCAGAAATCAGACTGGTCTCAAGTTGCAAGTCATAAAAGGGCTAAAGAACTATTTGCCTGCTTCTTGCCTACCACAGCAAGGATGCAATGTATTCAAATCACAGAATCCATAAAATTGTGATCTTAGATGGACAACTACACCTCTGCAATGTCCAGTTGGAGAGGGATTACCAAGCTCCTTAGAGGTTACAAAACCTCAGTATTCCACACAGCAATACTAGAGCTGGTAGCTGCCCAGTTTACAAAGGGAGAGAAATTGCCTCTTATAAGTCAAACAAGCCATATGAGTACAGTAGACATTTTAGCATCCTGTTGACTAAATATTTAGTTCTTTCCCATATATTGCCATTAAAACCAAACCAAAAGGCATCTGGTGTTATCGTAATCACCCTCCAGCCATGCTGGGTTGTATTGAAACATCCAGCAGCATTTTGTGATCTTTTTCCTTTTATTATGGGTAGGTTTAAAAACATGAGGTTTCACATTCTACTCTCTCTTGTTCATATCTGCACATACATAGCTGGGGTCACTTCCCAACCTATCTTTGTTGCCTGCCACATGACTGTCATCCCCATGTCTCATTCACACAAGTACTGAAAGTGCAGGAAAAAACAGGCAATGGTCTCCAGTAAAATATGCAACATTTCCTGTATTACAGATATTATAGGCACAAATTAGAGTGCCAGATTTCACCAGGCTTGGCTTCTCTGCCACCATCACCTCAGCAGAACTTGCTGACTAAATGGTGCTGACAATGGTTTTGTATTATTAGGCAGAAAAAACCCCAACAAACCAACAAACCAACCAAACAAACAAAAAAACCTCCAGACCTTCCAACACTAGCCAGTATTTCTTGGCATGTCCAGAATTTGGGAATGTCTAAGCTCCCCTCAAAATTAATCTGATTCCATGGTTTCAGACTTAAGACAGGTATTATGCAACTAATCAATCTCTGAATTATATTGTAGTATGACCTCAATAACAACAAAAAAATCTGAATTTCAAAAAGTGCTAGTCACAGAAGTCTCTTGCAGTAAACTAACCAGCAGTAGGAATAGCATGAGCATGATGGTACTCAGAAATGCCACTGCAGTAAGTGTTAGGGGAATGCCAAGCACAAGTGGTGCCTTTGGAGAGCGAGCTAGAGGGGTAGAAAGAAAAGGAGTGTGTGCAACCTCAACCAGGGTGAGGCTGAAGTCCTGGAAGAGAAACACATCATAAAAAAGGTAATGAAGTAAGAGCATGTCACACCTTTCAAAAGGAGAGATAGATCCACAGTCCATCATGATACCTCTCATACTTGATGTACTTTGTTCTACAAACACTATTAACAACTGTCTTCCCACCCTTCCAAACTTGGAACTTTAAAATGATGAAAATGTGCTATAATGAACCATTATTGTCTCTCAATCACTTCCAGGCTAAGTCTACTCAATTTACAAAGCAAGTGATTTTCTTTGCTCTTTTTTTTTTTCCTTCTTCTCTCTCCACACTGCCATCTCTGCTAATACAACCTGGAATCATAAGTCTGATGCTAAAGGCTCAAATATCATCAGCAATAATAAAAATCAGGTAACTAAAATTTACTTGAGAGTGATGCTGTTCATGTGTCAGACAGAGCAGAAAACCAGCTCATTTTCTCACCGTTGTTTTCTCTTCATTGCTGGCAATAATAAAAGCTCAGTTCCATTAAGTAAGCAGATATATCAGACATCTGGGGAGCAGGTCTAAGAGGTGAGTGCCATTGTTCTATGGCCATTTCCCTCACTATAAAGGCATTTAAGAAGTTACTTGCAGCATGTAAACTTGAAGTAGCATATGCACATGGGCATTGTGTGGGACAGCTGGACTAAGCAAAGCATCTGGCTTCTATGCCATAGAAATCTTAAACCTTAAAACAATTAAAGCTCTTTAAAGTGCGGGACCCTGTCCTGTTCCCCAGAGAGGTGAATAGCCAACCTTCCAAGCTACACAAGAGGAAAAGTCCACCATCAAAACTTTCAGAAGTGAAACACCAGCTACTTGTTTTACTATGCTTGAAAAGTTCTTGGTCAAAACACAAAGGTTTTTGTTGTACAGCACTCATAACGTAAAGGGTCTTAGTTATGCAGTTTTCCTTAGCGTCCAGACATTCTAGTTTATTACATAATGAGAACAAAATTATTTTTAGCAGTATATTCTACACAAAAAAGACGTTAAAACAATCCACCCTCATGACTCACAACGGGGAGAGAGCAGAGGCAGCACCTCTGGCATGCAGGGCTGGGAGAGAGGCAGCGCTGCATGCTGTGAGAAGAGCTTCTGCCCACCTGTCAGGCCAGTGTAATACACAGCTTTTAAATACACATTGCTGCACAGCTCTCAACAAGTAACAGACTTCACAACTAGTATCACATGCCAGTAAGAGGGGAATGATTTTCCACATAGCCTTCCCTACTCACACTTCTATTACAGCAGCGTACTTAAACTGGACAAGTTGCCTTGGCCAGCCCAAATTAGTGTTTCATGGAATTGAGAAGGAGAATGAATGCAGTAAAATTTAAATCCAAGGCTTGGTGTCACGGGAGAGAAAAAGGCAAACTTAATCTAAAAGGAACTTAGAGAACAGTGAGTAAGTGCTGTAGTGAACTCATATTTTAAAATTATTTTTATCCAGCTCAGTGTCAGAGCTTGTCACTTCTATGTAGTATAAATGACTGAATAGTTGGGGATGAGCAATAACACCGTAGCAGATTGAGTCAAGCCAAGATATGATTCTCAGCTCTGCTACCAATTCATGCAGATGAATCATTCAAATTCTTTGTGCTTTGACTTTCCTGTCTGAGAAAGGAGATATTCCGCTTAGTTCACAGAGATTTTGAAATGTTGATCATTTTTATGCACACAGTAATGTGAACTCATTGGGTGAAAGGTGCTTTGGAAGCATAAAATATTCTTCTTGCTGTTATGCCTGTTTTCCTCTTCGTACTGTTTATGAGTAGTACTATTCTTTTGACTGAACTTCAGCCCATTAGAACTTGACAGTATAGAATTTACATTCTTTGCAATAATAAATGCATCTAATTTTCTTTAAGAAAATACATTCCAATCCAGCAGTTAAACATAAGACTAATCTCTTTTGTTTCACGTGACTATTGAGTAAAAACAAGTGCTCAAGTGCTTTGTCAAATGGAGACCATAAGAGATTTTGCAAGAGTAAGCAGCAACTGGCAATTGAACCCTGTAATCTGAAAAAAGTTCTTTTCCAGGCCTTGAAGAATCTATTGATAATTTTGTTGCAAATCCATCAAAATGGAGGTGGTACAGTATTTGTACACATAGGTTAAAATAAACAAAAAAAAAAAACAATAAAAGATACACATTTCCCATCACAGTCTTGATTCTTCCACTAGAAATGCAATATCCCCATTACATCTTGCTCCAGCTTCAGAGGCAAAAGCAGCACTAACTGCAAGTCTAAAGAAGTCTGAGGGAAGAGAAGATTCTTCCCTTCACCATCCTTACAGGGAGAGGTTTTCTTTTGCAGTTTTATCAAGCATGGTGCATTTCCTTAAACCATGAGTATCTAATACACCAACAACATCTCCAACCATTCTGCTGTCTCCCTGTCTTACACACAAGTAGTTGTTACATTTCTTACACAATCAAAACTGATCCAGGGTGTAAGGAGGTTTGTGCAACCTAGGAGGTTCATGAACTCCTGAATTCCTCTGGAGTACATGCAGTGAAATGAACTGTAGCCATGCATATTTCATTGGTTCACATCAGTATGCTCACATTAATAACAAATGATTGCTCTGAATCAGTTCTCATGCTACCTGCAATAAACCAGAAAGTAATATAAGCAGTGCTCACTTACGCTGGTCTTCCTGAGATGTTGTGTTAGGTCAGAGACTCACTGTGACAAGGGCTGGAGTTTGCAATCTGCAACATTATAAATTGTTAGGATTTATCTGACTTCACCATAAATAGGAACTCCTTGATCAGAACGAAATCCAGAAGGCAGAGGATGATCTTCCCCACCATCACCATCAAAACATTAAGATCTAGAGATACAACAAGCCAAGCAATCCTAGCTCCAGCTCTGCATATGGGATTGGGGAACCCTAAATAACTTCTTGGAATTACCTCATCAGCTTTATTGAAAGGACAGACTCAATGAACTTAAGTGAAACAAATGGAAATGGAAATTTCTGTGCATAAAAGTTAATATACCTTAGAAATAGCACAGAACAATCTACAGGTTGTCATAGTAAGACTGAATAAAGGAGCAATAATACATGCAAGCATTTCTTTAAGTGGTGAATTCTGGGAGGCACAG
The DNA here is from genome assembly GCF_000691845.1 of Merops nubicus. NCBI lineage: Eukaryota > Metazoa > Chordata > Aves > Coraciiformes > Meropidae > Merops > Merops nubicus. Next base: position 60,036 of record NW_008615899.1, on the reverse strand, counting down.
CTAGGGCTTTTCTGTCTGGAAAACTGGAAGAGCTAATGGCTAAAAATCTCCAGGGGAGATGCAATGCAAAATCTAATAAAATATTTGAGTAGCTGGGACACAAGAAGAACCCTCCTTCCTTCAACCTCAGGTAAGCAAAAACTAAATTCTGTCATCAGGAAAGGTATTGGATCAGTTCTTGAAGAAATACAGTTAAGATTAACTTACACACAGTTGGCAGTAGCAAATGCTGAGTGTCAATATACTCAGAAAGGGGTGGTGGAGAGGAGGACTCTTGGACCAAGAGTGTGAAAAAGCTTTTTGTCTTTATTTGTGAGATCTCTGTAGATCAAAATAAATGGCAAATCACTTAGTTCGCTCCCCAAAGAAGCCTAAATGTCCCACCTCCCAATCTGGAATGCAGAAAGCTGGGGTTTTTTTAAGGTTACAGATTTCTGATCTGCAAATAACCTGAGAAAGATTTGTAGACTGCAGGTACAAGCCCCAGAGGAGTGACCAAAGGCTCAGTAAAGCAGCATCGAGAATGAAACCAGTGTTCTTGGTAACACATTGTCTCTCATCTCAGGTGACATGTGGACTGCCACTCCCAAATCTACTCAGGAGATAAAGCAGAAAAAGATAATTAACTGTGACTGTTGAGGCTGTAAAGACTCTCAGTGTGAAGAGCTGAAAGCCAGAGGACTTGCTGCATTTTAAAGTGTATCCCTTCCTGGAATAGGAAGATGATTTCATCACAGGTGGTAACGCTAAAAAAATAAAAGGAAATGTAGCAGCACTGCACAGGCACTGCTGCACCACAGAAGATGGCATGTTTTCAGCAATGCCTTTTAATCCACCATTGTACACCACTCACTTTTCTGTCTTCAGAAAACATGTATTGATTTGCTTATGATCGTAATTCCCGATTCAAATCTTTGTCTACTGCACCACAGCAGAGAGAAGGAAAAGGAAATCCAGAAATAAAACCAAAGTAAATCTTCATTTGGATTTCAGAGTAAAACCTTAAGCACTTTATTCTCTGAAACACATAAAAAAATAAGCAATCCGGATTTTGTCTGCAGCAGCAGTAATGTTTTTTTAATATCATCTTAAAATCAAGAACAAAAACCAGTGTAAAACTTGTGCAAATGGCCCTAGGATCAGTCTTCCTGGAAGGAAAATGTAGACGTGCTGTATGGCCCATCAAGTAGCCTCTAGAAATAGTTTAGCCATATTTGACCTGTATTAATAATGGTCAAGTATGAAAGAAATTAACAGCTCATAAAAAGCACAGGAAGAATAAAGCTGCTAAAAGACAAAAGGTTGGAATTTACTCCTTTTATACAAACATTCTCACTGACCATTAAAATGCTGCCTTTATTCAGTCATTCCCACTAGCAGCTACCACAGACTGCCAAAGGACAGGCAGGTGCTGCTGCTGGTTTGGGTTTTCACTCTACTGGAGGTTCCCTTTTGAACTCAGTACCTCCCACCTAGCCACTGAGGCCTGAGAGACACTCCTCACTGCAGCCCTGTGGGATTCCCAACAAGCCCTTAGAATTTTTTCCTTTTTGACACATTTGAGGCTGTGATTCTGTTCCTGAGATCTCCGTGATAACCCAATGACCAAGTGTCACAGTTACACGGGCTGGGACCAGTTTATCCTTATGTGGGTAGAACCAAAAACTGTGTATTCTATACCCTCTATGTCAGTGCTCATGGGCTGTTAAGAAAATCATGGGTAGCAGCTGCCCAGGACAGACCTCACACCCCAGGCTATAACAGATAAGGAAAGAGGTCAGGGGAGGAGTTAACACCTTCCCACCCAGCAGGAGGAGTCCTCCCTGTTAATGGGCCCATCCATGCCTCGCCCCATGACTCATACAGAACTCCCCCCAGGAGCTATTTCTGTTTAATGGACCATCAAGGACCCACTGCATGACTCACAGAATGACATCAACCCATTGTGAGATGTGCTGCCCAGGGGGAGGAGCCAAGTGCTCCCACCTGGATATAAACTGGGGTTCAGGATGACACAGGAGGCCTTACTCACTGGATTTCCAGAGGACAAGAGCTACCAGATCTTTTCTACGAGACCACTGCTTCATCTGGACTGCTACCACCACCCTAACTACAGAGTATCAGGTTGTATTCTGACTCTGTCTGTGGTTTTCCTTTGTATTATTGCATTTTTTTTTTCCTATTAAATTGTATTTCTGACTGGGAGTCTTTCACTGGTTTGTTTTCAAACCATTACACCAAGTATGTCTTTTTAAGGGAAAAATCGATAACCATGATACCAAATTACAAGAAAGGAAGTCACTAACTAAAACCCACACTAAATCAAACTCAAAAGAGTCTGATTTACTTAAGAGCCTGCTCAAATGGCTCCTGCTACATGTGCGCTGCCAGTAGCTGTCTGAACAAGCTTGGTATAGACACTGAACATACTTCCGCACACCTGAGCTTGAAAATAATCCAAAGCTTTTCTAGTACAATCCCACATAATAGTCCTCAACGAGAGGAGAGTCTGCAGTTAGGTGACATTTTGCCTTAATTTTCTGAAAACAACCCAAGCCCAGCCCCAACAGCTGGATGTGCAGTAACCACCCAGTGCCATTAAGACTCACCTATCAATACATCTGCCAGCCAAGCAGCCTGAAATAAGTACCAGTAACAGTTTACTGTAGCAAACTGATAATAAAAATAAAAGAAAAACTCCAGGTAAAACTCCCCCATGATTGTGCCCAGGAATTCAATTTTAAGTTTATAAATTGTAGCTTTAGCAGCTGGTTAAAGGACTGTGTGAAATGTATTCTACCACGTATTTTCTTAAGCCAGCTATTCTAACAAAGGCCAAGAAGAGATGTAAACAGAGCGCCAGACCAAACTCCTCAAAATATATGAATTTCCACTGTGTTATTTTTACACTGATTTTACGAACGACGTTATCTCTACAAATAATAGATTACTATGTAAGCAGCATACAAATGTGTGTCCTTTTTTCTTTTTTCTTTTATTAAACAATATAGAAGTTTAAAATACACGAGGATTTTAGAAGGAGAAAGGAGAGGTCGTAGGGGGAACCAGAATGACTGCAGGCCCCTTGGCCTTACCATTTTTCCAGAATCTGTGACAACAGGGACCTCTCTGTTTCCAAACCAGCCTATTCTGTTCTCTGAAGCTGTGATGAAGTGGAATTTGCATTCGGCATGCAGCAGTAGCAGTCAGAGGGAATCACTGTCTCCATCAAAGACTCTGCACTTTAAATCCTTTGCTACTTCAACTACTATATATTGGATTTTAATTAAAGTTCTGTCATGAATTATAAAAGACCAGATCTTCAAAGTCATTAATTAAGTCCCCTTGGTGTCTGAATACTAAGAGTATAGTGACAGGCGAGATGTACAGCGCCTATCACAAGCGGCTGCAGGGCAGCAGCAGCAAAGCCAGCAGAACTCTGATTCTGACTCGTTCAGGATTGCATTTGCTGATTGTTACAGAGCAGAGACCTCCTGTGAATACAAACAGAGGAATCAAGCTTTGGTGTGGCACTGTTTGTAAGTCATGTGCCTCTTCCCAGAACTGGAGAAATGGGTCACTCATAGAGGTACTCCTTAGGGTCTGCCCTGAAACTTGGAAAAGTGGAAATTCCACAGCTCTGTACTATTTGGCTTAGGAGATGATTGTGCAATCATGTCCATTTACCTCTTACTATATGTGTAGTAGCAGCCTTACTGGCTAAGGGCTAGATCCCATCATCCTTACTCACACATTTCACTGTGAGGTGTTTCATGAAGATCAGGAAGCTCAGTGACAAAACATGATGCCAGCCAGCACCACGATGGCTGGCAGGATCTGCCCCCAGTGCTAGTAATGATTGAGCACGCCAAGTTGGCCAAGCTTAAGCAGATACAGCCGCATCGAGACTATGTTCTTCTGCTGAGCCACCAGTGATGTGGAGTTTCTTTTAAAGGCAAATTAGTTCTGCACATTTTATCCACAAGATCCAGTTCGTTTTCAAACAGAGAAGCCACTGCCCGAATG
>NW_008615899.1:54981-56000 GCF_000691845.1 Merops nubicus | reverse complement strand
TCACTTAGGGGTTTTTTTGGTTGGTTGGTTGGTTGGTTTTTTTTACACAATTCACAAGGTGAAATACAGATTAACACAAAATAACCAACTGCTTTTCATGTGTTGCAACCAACTGGACAAATTCCAATGGCAAGTGATAATGTCATCCTAAGGAACTGCCTTGTATTGTGCTCCATTTATGGCAATTTAGGAATATTTCCCTCCCCCCTCCCCTTCACATCCCTCACGTTATTAAAGTACATCCTTTTTAGTGAAAGCACTATACTTTCCATTTAATTGGCATAATTTTACTGAAGACGTATTTCAATTAGTGACCTTAACAGTTAATAGGCCAGACCTATGCTACTTACTATAATCAATCTCTAAATGGACATACCTAAAATACTTTTTTTTTTTAATTATATCTACTCTGTCTGAAATTCAGAGGTGACAGGCAGGCAATGACCAACTTTAAATAGAAGTGTTTGAAATTAGTTGCTAAAACAAAATTCACAAAGGCTTTGTGATTTCTGAACTAACTAGCGAGCAGAATGCTCAACAGCAATAAGTAATCAGAACGCCCCAAATTCAAGTTACAAGAACTCTCCAGATGTGTTTTTATCCTGCCAGATACTTCAAATCAAAATAGTTAAAACAGGTGAGAATTACACTAACAAAATATGTGGGGTCAAGAGATAAATTTGTCAAAGGTAGCTCCATTTTAAACCTTCTCTGCACTAGCTAGCAGAGGTAAGAAGCACAAGGGTTTCTCCTGGTGACACTCATACATTTGGCCTGAGGTTCTGCCCAAAGTAGTTCAGCGTATTTCCGCTGAACTAATTCACCCAGCAGAAGCCTTGCAACGCCAGTTTACACCAGCTGAGGACACAAACAGGAATGTCTGGTTCAGGCAGAGGCATAATGAACAAATGCAATGGAAAGTGCTTTGTTGAGAGTAACAGATCTACTTAAAATTAATTTCTAATTTAGTGGCAAGCTAACAAATGAAGTCCATGTGTCAATGGAACTTCACAGCCTTA
>NW_008615899.1:25579-54950 GCF_000691845.1 Merops nubicus | reverse complement strand
GCAGGAATTGGAGAAACAAAAGCAAATCTATAATTGCTACCTTAAATGCTGAAAATCACATCTGGTACTAACTGTTGATCCTTTGTACATTGTCCCGCTCTCACCCCTCTGTGCACTCACACACACTGGTTTCCAACAGCTTCAAACTCCCTCCTCTGGTGATCAGCTATGCTGTGCTAGATCCCTAGAGTCTGAGCCAGCCACCGAGCTGGCAGAGAGCAGATCCAGATAATGAATGACGTGGATGTTTAAGGGTTACATTCTGTTAGGATCAACCCTTAAACATACACGTCTTAGAGGAGCTCACTTGCCTGCAATATAAATGAGTTCTCTACTGAAGTTATTAATCCTTTTAAACTCAAATGGGGACTGCTGTGACTAATCATTGCTCCCTGGAGACAACTTTACTAAAACAGATAAGCTGCTAATATCATGCCTGTCTCTGTTCCTGCGGGGGCACACAACCACCAGTCAGCTGCAGCGGACACTCACTATTTCCGAGCTAGGCACTGAATGGCAGGTACCTAGCATCTTGTCACTGCCAAACACCAGAAAAAATGTAGTCCCTTAGTATAGTAATACTACTACTTGTATAGATGGTCCATCTTCAGCTGAGGTGCCACTAAGAAAGAGCAGTGAGTAGCTGAATGATTGACACGAAACCCTTTTCTTCACCTCACTGCTGAGGAGCAGTCTGACACACCTCAGGTTCAGTGGGGCTTCAGTGTGGCACAGCACGGGCAGCCTTGCTACTTTCTACTGCAGTGCCCTAAAAGTCAGATGTGTGGCAAAATGCATCAAAATCCCTCCTTGAGCTTAGCATGTCCCATGCTATCCTCCATAAGCTCTTTGATTTCCCAGTACTTGCAAACTTCTCTTCCTCAGACAGAAAGAAGGTGTTGTAATGATGATCTAGAAGAAATTAGGGAGCAGGATCTGTGCAAAGAAGAATGAGTCACAAAGCAACCCTGGGAAATGGAGAAAGAGCCAAAGGCCTGGCTAAACTGGATCTGGGACAGTCACATGAGCAGCTTTCCTGAAGGCCAGGCAAACTTTTCCATCACCTGAGCCTCAGGTTTTCCAGTCCCCTAGAAGTTCCAAATTAAACACTCTGAGAACACCACATTAGCTCTGACAATTTTCATTGGTTATTTCTTTTTTCAGGAATCCTGCTAACAATCAATGCAAGTCCATCTACATTAATTAAACTTTCATTTTGCTTCCTAAACTCAAAGCACAGAACCTAGACCTAACAAATACAAGGGGAGGTTATATACATATACCACATCGGTTTAGTGGGAGCCACACGTCTCACTGCACCCAGTTACAGCCAGCTGACTCTGTAATCAGAGGATCTGCTGCTTTCTTGACATCTAATTGTCCTGATGACTCTCTCTTTCCTCAGCCTAGTAACAGGTTTCAACTGAAAACAGGAAACCCCACTAAGAATAAATCCATCGTTCTCCTGTGGTCTGTGTTCACTTTCCACCTCTGGAACCACCAGGAAATCATCAGCTTTTGATAAAATATTGGAACTGGTGACAGTAGGAATTGCTACCATGCATTTCTGAAGGCATGACTACTGTGTCAGCAAATTACCCAGGACACCACCTGAAGTCTAATCCTGAAGCTGCTGAGTGCTCCTGACTAATTTAAAAAATAGTTTTCTAAAACAGAGAAATCCTTTGATAAAACCAGCATGTGAATACAGAGTCATGTGTCTCTTATCACAGCCAGAGCTAATGAGATATGTAGCTTATAGCTCACAAGACATCTTTTCATTGCTTTTACTGAAGTATGTCCTCAAAAGAGGCATTTGCCATCTCAGACTGTGTGGTTTCTGCCATGCAGTTCCTATTAATACATGAAAGTAGGCATTTAGAAAGCAAATCTGGCATCTTACTCAAAGTAGGTGGTTTAAAATCTTCAATACGGGGTGCTTCTAACCTGAAACACACACAGTAACTATAGAGGAGGTTTTTATGACTCAGGAGAGAGAAATCAATGTATATATCAAAGAGATATCTTACCTAGTATAGAAGCTATAAGCAACATTGAAATTATTTTTTTTTTCTAGAAGTAAATGAAGGCTGTAGTTGTAACTGTGTTCACTTTCTGTAGCTAATCCAGAGGTAGTATTCATGGACATAGGCAAAATATCTCATAGAATATTAAGGTATGAGAACGGAAGTTGAGGTTACTGTTTCAGCTCTTCCATAAAGGCAGTAGATGGCCTTCTGTTCTCTTTTATTGGCTTACTTTTCCTCTTTCTCTTCACTTAGTATTGCTTATTTCCTTCATTTTTAACTTCTAGGAATCTATTCAGTTAAGTCATCAATTAATGTTAGAGGCAATCTCTTCAGAGTTTGGAGTGTTGAAGAATGTTTATGCACTAAACATTAATAGCAGTTAAATCATCAGCATGTCAATGTCAAAATACATCAGTTCAGATGTTTCAGAGTGTGTCTCCCTGATTTAAGCTAGTCTGAGGACAGAAAGCACATCATACCATGTCTTTTCAAATTCAGTAAGTGCGGTAGGATCACGGTGTAACACCACCAACGGTCAGAAACTCGATGTCCTCCTGGTTCACCCAGTACCCAGAAATCCAATATCCCCTTATCTATTACATTCCCTCACTGAACATAATTTAACTGCTCACTGGCTGTAGTAGTACCAGCAAAACAGTTTACCAGCAAAACTGCATTTGAAGGTGAGAAACAACACACCACTGCAGGTCTCTGTGGTTTCTGTTGCTTTGCCAATTCTTTTGAGGACGTGGATTTAGGTGATCTCAATCTACTCTCACTGACAGCAAAGATAAGATCAAAACACAGAGAAATTTTCAAACTGCACAGACCTCACAGTACATTCAGAAGTTTCCTCATCCATTTATGCCTTGATGTTCATTAGGACACACTGAGAATCAAGCATTCATTAGATTTCAGTGAGGCTTATGAGCGCAACAGAAATGTGCCAGGACACATTTGGCTTTCAATGGCTTCACTGCAGTACCCTTCTAAATGAAAGCTACTGAGACACCATAAATTACATTAAAATTCTTATGAAAATGGTGTGGTTCTTATGCTTTAAGATTTACAGCAGCTCTTCACCTAATGCAGAGCACAGAGATAACTGCAGAATCTTGTGACACAACACATAATATTTTTACTTCCTCAATAAAGGAGAAGCTACAAGTCACTTGGCACATCCAGTGAAGGCTTTCCTAACATTTGTTCTCTTAACAGTTTCACATGGCCAGACACAAATATGAGCTGTCAACACAAACAAAGCAGGGGAGTCATTCCTGGCAACCAAGTGCAGGGCTGGGGAAAAACTGGATCAGATTTTCATAACTGCCATTTATTAAGGCAACTTTTAGAAATGACAATGTTTTTTTGCTGATAGGGAAACAAAGATGTAATTTCAAAGCTGAACCGTTAGGGGAAAGTTGTTCACTGTAACTCAAGTGCTACTGGAATCACACATGAAAAGATGAGAGGGCATAAATAGAAACCACTTGCTTACAAAGAAAGCTCCATTCATGTGTGAAGTTCCTGTAACTCTTTCTCTCGAGTGTCAAGTGCTGCATCCCAGCAGCATGCCCACAGCTGCTGTGCTGGGACATGAGTGAGCTGTATGGGCAGCAAAAGCTCCTGCTAATGCTTTCTCTCTGAACCTCTCAGCTCGCCCTTTGAAATCCTTGCCTTTATGAACGACTGTTCGGTTCACAAATAACGGGGTGCAGTTAGCAAAATAGCTCAATAATGGTATAAATCAAGGAACTGTCAATATTAACCATTTACAGTCAGACATCAAACTGTTACAAGTAAATACCAAACACCATCAAAGTATTTCCTTTTCATTAACAGCCCTATTTGTTAACAAGGGTCACATCTGGAAAGCTTTCATTTAACACTTAGAGGAAAGCCATGACAACCTTTATGCAGACGCACAGCTCCGAGGAGCTGTTGCGGCTGGACTCATGTTTAATAGGGACTGTAGACACTTGGCTGGCCAGAACACAGTTTGCATTCATGCAGAATCACCAGCTTCCTGTCTTAAGTCACAAGCTGAGCACCTAGATTAGAGATATTCAGCTAAAAAAAAAAAAAAATTCCACTTGTAATAAGATCTCAAGGTTGGCAGTGATATGAATGACACAATAAGAAGACTGTCTGTGACAATGGCTGTATTTACAGCAAAATTTCCGACTAAGGCAGTGGCACCAGCAGACCAAAGCCCCAGCATAAGCAAACCCTGAACACTGTATAACTCTGCTGACGTCACTTATGGAGGGTAATTTCTATTGCTGAATCTGCCTGGTGTTCTCCCACCCCGCAGATTAAGGTGATATGCTGTGCCTGTTGGAGGCACAGCCTCGAGCTGGTTCGAACCCCCAGCAAGTCACAAGAATCTTCTTCAGAGCTCTGCACACTCTGCACAGAGGTGGGAGGGAGCGACGCTCGTGGGTGAGCCCCTGTACACAGACCTACAGTTTGTGCAGCCTGGGCAGGATGGGGACCAGAAGCCTCACACGGCTGCACTCAAAATCCATAATCAAAAAATGTCTGCTGTGAGGCACTGTGTAGGAGAGTAACCACCTAAGACTAAAACAAGTTAGTATGTCTGTGGCAAAAAAAAACCCAAAAAGCTAAAAAATAATAAGAATTCTTATCCAGGAAAATAATGTCTAGGAATTCATTAATATTTTTATTTAAAAATATGCAGGGCATTTCATCTTCAAGATTAAGTCAGATTTTGTTTTTTTCTGCTCTGTGGCATAACTGAATGCTTTCATGTATGCAAATAAGGAGAAAATGTGGCTTCTTTCAGCAGTACTAAGTATCTGCCTGTTGCTACCTTAAAATCACAGCAATCACATCTGGTAACTGCCCTTTCCTCATGTTTCCACTAGTTTTCAGACTTCCTCTTGTGGTAGCTTGAGACTGCGCATCTGGATGTTTTAAACATACAAAGGAATTGCTAGAGAGAGCAGAAGAGAAAACGGTGCAGAGAGTTAAGATGTGTAGATAAGCAACTGGTGCCCTGTGCAGTTAAAGTCACAGCCAGGCAGCCAGGGAAAAGCCTTTTCCAAAGTGGAGCGCGCAAGTTCAGGCAGCATGAAGACTCACACTGCCTGTGGCTTCATTTTTAAAGTCCTGTTGATCCAAGTGTATCTTTTTAACAGAACTTTAGCTGCACCGTCCCCCATCATTAAGTTTCCTGGAGACAGCACTCCCAAAACAGATAAAGAACTAGCAGTGGTAAGTGTTGGTTTCATCTTTGCTTCAGATTTGTGTTGTTGTTTCACAGGCAGATGTTTTGTTCTTGTTTCAGCTGAGGAATGACTGTAGCATTCTCTCCCTGGGGCCTCTGGAAGTGCTAGCTAGCAAGCAAAGGTATCAGCTTTCAGAAGTTAAAACTAGAGCCAAGTAATGTTTCCTCTCTTGAAACTTTTAAAGATGGCAAAGAATTTTTTTTTCCCCAAAGTCTGAACAGAGGAAATTATTTCATTAAATCAGTGTGACTATAATCCAAATATTGCAATGGTAAGAGGAGAGAAGGGTAAATAAAAGACATCTAAATTTTTTTACTTAAATCAAGTAGAAGTGTAGGCTGTTGGGATTCACTCAATGCAGCTTTCCAAAGTTTGTTTTCCAGACTGTTTACCCCGCATTGCATAAACACAGCTTTAAGGGACAATGGCAACTGAAAGCTGGCTCCAGTTTCAGAAGCCATTGTGACTAGTTTTGACTCTGAAAAAAAAAAAAAATCTCAGAGGTTTGAAGAAATCTTTTTTTTCTAAATTCAATCTAGAACAAAAAAGTTTGGATTTCTGTGAAATTAGCAAATTACAGCCATAACTCTACAGCATTTTATTCTAATCTTATTTTAGCCCTGTGGACCATCATAAAAATGACATTATGGGGAAGTCCATTTAAGGGGTGATTGAGATGGATTAGCCTTATTTTAGCATGTAAATTATAGACATTTCTCTTCTTCAGCAGTAAGTCCATTTTAAGGAAGATTGAGATAAATTATTCTTATTTTAGGACACAGAGGTTTGAAAGTTGGTCACTTTTCTTTAGGACTTGGTGTACATCTTGGGAAAGCTTGCCAGGTTAAAAGAAGGTCTGGGGGAGGGTAGAGAGAGACTTTCCAGATGGGAGCTGTGGTGGAAAAACAGACAAACTGACCCAAAAAGGGCACTCCCCTGCCTTTAACAAAACAAATTCACCCAAGATTTTGCCTTCGCAGGACAGCAGCCGGGGAATGAGGGGCAGTGCATGTGGGAGAGGAAAGTGAGGTCCTACAAGTCTGATAGTAATTGAACTACTCTTAAATAATCCATTTTCTTAGAGACAGTCAGGCTTTTACAAACAGCAATCCACATGTCCCCCTCATCTGTTTATTTCAAACAACCGATTTATTCTGTGTACTCAGAGGAAAATTACAAGCTGGTTTAACACCGCAGTTGTTCTTTGTCTTTCCTGTAGTATTCTTGGTTAATGCTAACTGGCTGCCTTCCCCTCACACCCTCCATCAGAACAGCCCCAACACCCTGCAGCAGAACACAAATCGCTATGTTGCAGCTGGGCCCTGTTTCATTAATGGGCTGGATCAAAATTCCAGATCACCACAGCTCCCTGCTGACTCTGGGGAAACTGAATTTTGCAGCCTAGGCCAAGATGTGGTTTACATAGACACTACATTTTCTAAAAGATTCTCTTCTCATAGAACAGCTGGTTATGTTCATTTCTCATCTTCAGTAAAATCTCCATTTTAGGAAAAAATGAGAGGGGTTAGCTTTTTATTTAGAATCCTAGCAAGTAAAATTCTTTACCATGCCTCTTTTTATATTTTTGGTTGTATACCTTACTGCCAAACCTAAAATGGCAAGAGCAGCATCCTGCTTCTTGAGTAAACTTCAAGTTCTGATGGATAATCAGAGGTAGCAAAGGTGAAACCATTCTGTGTCCACTATTTGCTAGTGCCACAGTCTCCACTGGAGAAATGCCACATCCAAACTTATAAAATCACAAAAACTAGCCAGAGACTGTGCTTAGTTGGTAAGTGGATGGAGGACCTTCTGCAGGAAATGGGGAAACATCTTGATTAAATTCTTTTTCTGAGTAAGCTCTGAACCATTTCCTAGGCAGGGTAGATGAGGTACGCCTGGACTTAATGAGGAGGTGGCGAAATCCAGGCTTGACCAACTGTGGTCATCAAATATCCTTTGCTGTATTTTGCTGATGTAGTTGTCTAATCCCTGGTCTCCGGGGTGAACTGCAGTCAATTAATTAGATACATAAAGTAAGGCTTCCCTCAGGAATACTTCCTGGCACGAGAACTTACAATGTACAGTCATTTTGTCAGGCTTCCTGTAATCATCAGTTAGAAATAATTCTCTCTGACATTTCTGATACATTTTTGGCAAATACACCTTCAACTTATTTAGTTTTTTTTTTCCTACCTTGGATTTGTAGTTAATCTTTTGGATGCAATGCCTGAAGGATTCTGCTTCCACTGCTACAGAGTTTTACTGAAAAGTTCAGTACCTTGCAACCTTCCTGTCTAACAGTATCATTGGCAAGGGCACCTCTCAGCTCTGTGCCATGCTAAGCACCGGTTTGGGTGGCCCACCCACCAGTTTGAGAACATCTGCCATTTGATACAGCTGAAGATTTTCTTTTAGAGCTAGGCATAAAGTACTGCAAACTCAGATTTGAGTGAGGAGCTCCCAAAATCTGTGCGAGAGAGCCCTAAGATTCACTTTACTGGATAAAGCCTACAACTCCAGGTAGTTGAGGCAAGCCTTTTAGAACCAGTGAAAGAAAATAATTAAATGATTGGTTATTATCATTATAGAAGTTCCCAAGATAACACATTCATCATTATCCATTTATCTACACCTCAGTGGGGATATAAATTCAACAATCTAAAGCTATGTATAATCTAAACAAGGTGACTGAATCTATCTGTGCAACAGTCCAAGCTAAGGCAACAGCTTGAGCTACAGGTTCTCAAATTCAGTCTGGATGCAAACACTGAATCCAAACCATCTACCTAGCCAACACTCTGTGTGTAGCCATGTTTGTTAGTTAGGAACACAGTTGATAAAGGAGTTTAGACAGTTGCTAAAGTTATAACTACTTGCCATTCTTTTTCCTTGAAGGACTCTGTTTTTGTGGCAGGTTTCACCATGTGCTAGAGACTGCCAGGCATTCTCTCAGGGTTGTTCCCCACACCCTGAGAAGCTCACAGTTACTCTGCCAGTCAACACTGAAAAAACAGTGAAGAAGGGAAAAAACACTAAACACTAAATTGTTTGTGTGATCTCACTTGATTATGGCATGGAATGTGGGACTACATGTGGATAAACATCCATAGTTGCTACTCTAAAGTTTAGTTTAACAGAAATACAAAACTTCTCAACACAGATCTTAAAGACATAGCTGCTGAACTGGAACCATTGCAGGGGAACAGACCAACCCAGTGCTCCTCCATGATTAGAGGCAGCCGCAAACAAGACAGTTTTTGGGGTTTAACTGCACTACACCTGCTCATTAGGCCACACAGATCAAAATGGAAAGTGAAGGAGATTTGGGTGGGTATTACTTTAGATAAGAAATCAAAATAATGGCATTTGTGCTGCCTTTTGGATCCTGTAAAAGAACTGTTTTCTAAGGAGAGATAATTTTGTGATCTGCCACTGTTTTTTATCAGAAGGAACAGTCTGGCCATAATCTGCTGGAGAATGCAATGGAGTTTTAAGTATGCAGATATTGATTGGCTGCAGTGTCTAGCCAAGTGAGACATCACCACAGACCCTCCTCCTCAGGTCTGTGCAATGTCTGACTCAAAAGCAAATACACAACATTCAAATAGCTCTATGTGGTTTGAAGAAACAACGTGGGATGTTCTTTTCAATTAAAGTGGTCTCATTTGTGTGGTTGCTTTGATACCTCGGCAAGTTTCTCAATAATCCATAGAGTTTTCCAAGAAAAAAAGATACACAAAATCTAGAACTGTAAGCAGATTTATGCATCATAAAGAAACCAAAAAAGATAAACCCATTTTTACTTTGTATTTCTACATTAAAGCTCTATGCTCTACTTCCTAATAAAGCAATTCATTAAGTAAAGGTGATAGCTAATAGTGGAAATGATTGCTTAATTAACAATGTTTTGTGATCAAGTTTGATCAATGGTTTGTGTCAATAAAGGAGATTCCGCTAGTCTTTCAGCTACTAAAAATTGCAATTTTGAAATGAAAACTTGCAAATTACAGATGGAAAGCTAACAGAATTACAGTATTTACTTGTAATGATTAACTGTTTCTCTAATGAATTTTAAAGTCTTTGTTCTGTGTTTTTTGTTTGTTTGTTTGTTTTTGGTTTTGTTTGTTTGTTTGTTTGTTTGTTTTCCCAAGCAATACCTGAATAAATACTATGGGTGCCCAAAAGACAGTTGCAATTTATTTGTCCTGAAAGATACTTTGAAGAAAATGCAGAAATTTTTTGGACTGCCTGAAACAGGAGATTTGGATCAAAACACTATTGAGACAATGAAGAAACCTCGCTGTGGTAACCCAGATGTAGCCAATTACAACTTCTTTCCAAGAAAGCCAAAATGGGAAAAGAATCATATAACTTACAGGTACTGACTAGCGATGTTGGGCTTTGCTCACACACGACCATGGTGCTTTTAAGAAACAGTCAAACAAGGCAATTAGAAGTGGAGTGGCCACTTAGAGAGCTAGACAGGATTTCTTGAATTTCTTGAATTAGAACCTCTGTGTGTTTGAGCAACTACCAGATGCTTTATCAAACACCTCTGAAATTTCAAATCGTAAAAAATTCAGGGACAATAACCTAACGATCAACTTTATAGTTCTGGTTGAGACTAAAGAGATTTGGAGCTTATTCTTTGCTCTGCTGCAAGCATCCTAAAGGAACTGGAGCAGGAGTATCTCACCTGCCAATCTGCTCAGTAGGGACCTCTACTTATTGACTGAAGAGGGCATGTAGGAGGATAAACTTAAATGCATTCAGCAGTCATAAAAAAGGACATCATCAAGTAAATTTAAAAATAAATCCATCATATTTCAGGTGAATACAGATGAATTAAAGCCAACCTACTGCAACAGGTTTGGCCTGTTTTAATATCTTACTCTGAAGAGTCAGGGACCAATATAGCTGTCACTTAAGTCATTAATAAAAACCAAATCTCATTACCTTAGGTGGTCTAGGAACAAAGTTTTAGCACCAATGAGAACAAGCAGCAGTGTTTTCTTAGCTGCTTGATGTGGTCTGCTGCTTCCTCACAAGTTATGACTCAAAGCATCCCCCACGCTGTGACTAACCTAATAAACACTGAAAAGACCTGTCGCAGCTCTTCGCAGCCCCTACTTACTGACATGCTTCCTCTGATTCTTCTTCATCCTCCCTAGGCACAAAGTAGTTTCCCTCACTATGCACAGCCCCAGCAGCAAAGAACTGGAAACTTGTCTTTAGATGGAAGCTAGCTGGCTATAATCAGACTTCTTAGTAGTTTATGTTAAAATATTTGAAGAAAAAGAAGGCAATGCACTTAAGACTTTGTCCCTTTCCCACATCAGGCCTCTGGCTCTATCTTATATGATGTTATTTAATACATATACACGCTATTTCCCCACGTATCCCATCACCAGCGTAACCAACACACTGGTAAAGGATTAGCATTCAACTGGGACAAAACAATACACAGCCAGCTACAGAGGTGAGGGAGAAGGACTCTCTTTCGGTTGTTATTAAAGAGCAAAACAATCCACACTTGAAACTTGCAGAACATTATGGAGCTCTTTTCCTGGCAAATAAATTTGATATATCAAGATGTGTTTGCATGGTCATGTCTAAAGTGACATTAAGACCTGCCAGCCACTTAGCACTGATGCAACAATCTGAATATTTTGTGCAAGGCTCACTGCCAGGCAGGCCTTACAGCCTCTGGCTGTATAATTTTCTTCATGCTGCTGTGACAATACCAAAGAAAAATAAATATTAAGTGCCACATTGAAACACATTTCTGAATCCAAGTGTTTAGATCTCACGTGCAGCAGTGTTACCTCTTCACTACTGAGTCTACTCAGTATTTTGATCAGTAAGCAACAAATATTGGGTGGGGGTTTATGTCTTATTTAACTCTTCCTTTTACCTCTAAGGATTATAGGCTATACCCCCGATTTGGATCCTGAGACAGTAGATGATGCCTTTGCTCGAGCCTTTCAAGTCTGGAGTGATGTCACACCGCTGAGATTCAACCGAATAAACGATGGAGAAGCAGACATTATGATTAACTTTGGCCGATGGGGTATGTTTTTCTATTTTTACATATGATTTTGGTTTTGTTCCTTTCATTAACCCTTAGCATTGGAGCGATCTACCCTCAGTAAGTGGTACCCGTAAGCCTTTCTGGCTAACCTTGTCCTAGTTTGTATTTGGCTTACACAGGCTAAAATCTAATTTCATTAAGATTTTTTTTTCCTTATCGATGAGACAGAAGTATTTCTATAATATCCTTATACTATATTTATCTTTCCAAAAGAGAATTGCTAGGGGCAACATTTTATTTTTAAATTTACAAATAAGGAATAGAACCAGGAAATACTGGTACAGATCTTCAGACAGTGTGAGGTGGCTTCCTGCCACAAAAGAGAATGGAATGACATTGTACTGTTTATTTACAGCTCCGCACCCAGCTTTCCAGTGACAGTGGTGGAGGTCCTAACATACTGGAGCTTAAAAATGGATCTGTGGCTTTCAGTTTTGACTCTAGACCTCTCAGAGGTCTCTATTCTTTAGCACAGCAGAATGCAGGCTTTCAATGCATTCTTTGGTCATGAAGAATTTTAAAATATGGATCATAAGGTGAATTATGGTTTGAGTCCAGCTGATGATAGGTGACTTGATTAATTTTCATTGTACATGCCTTCTCAATTAATTTTGATTTCCCATGAAAGAATGCTTATAGCGTCGTAGTGTAAACCTGGGGCATTTTAACTTCTTACAGACAGTTGCAGAATGTTTAATACTAATGAAGATACTTGTTCAGCCAATCACTTGGGAGGCAGACTTTGGAAGTGAAGTGAACAGTTCAAAGAATAACTGAGCTCTTTGTAAAAGCCCCCATTTCAAGCTGGTTTTCTTCACTTTAGCTACTGATGGGTTGACCTCAGAAGCTTCAGAGATTCTGTACAGAACTCAAAACTTTAGATCTTCATCCAGGCTGGCTTGGTTCACACACACAAAAAAAAGATGTCTTACAAAAGCTGAAGTGTTTCTGCTGGTTTAGTACTTGGCTGGTTATAGTCAGCTCAGGAACAGTGGGACAAGAGCTTCTCCCACATTCATTGATTCTTATCACTTTACTGCAGGTCAAATTCATGGGAGCTGGGACAACCACAAGGTTTTTCACTTTTAAGCTTCCTCTCAAGCAACTGATCTACTTTGAACTAAACAGGAGTAAAGCATGTAAATGTTTGTTAAAATCTAGAAGACTGACACACTAACCTGCTGAAAAGAATTAACTGAACTAGTATTTAAGAGAGTGACACCAGCATGAAATCAGTGTAACAGAGTAGAGAATCAGGCCTTGTGTATTTAGGGTTTCTGTTAAATGGCAAGACATCAGACCAAGAAGCCTGAAATGATGCAACAGGAGATGCTGGCAGCCAGCTCTGATGCACAGGTCAGCGTGGGGGGGAAGCTATGAATACCAGGGTTATGCCCTTGCCAGCCTGCCTTACCCACATGTGGTGTCCTTCCAAGAAAAGCCTACAGTGTAATAACAGGAGAGCTACTTAACCTGCTGCTGCCCTGGGAGCTGCCTGAGTCTCGGCGTGGTTGGTATGCAGGAGGAATAGGCTCATTCACAGGACTTGGAGCACTGAATAAGAGCTGGCTTTCCAGAGGTGCACTGTTGAGACACTCACCCAACTTGCTTTCCTGCTTAAAGTAGCATCCTGAACAAAGAAAAGAGCACAGCAGTCTGAGGTGCAGCAGAAAGGAGTAGCCTGCAAAAAGAAATCTGCCCTTACTTTCCAGTCTCTGGGTTGGAGACTGACAGGAATTATATGAAAATCCCCCTTGACTGCAATGCTTATTTTACAGCTCCCTACCAGCCTCCATTGAGAAATAGCAGCGTATACACAGTCATACATCTAATGTACAATATTCCGCTGTTCTTCACCATCTTTGATTCCTTTCCACAAGGCTTATGAGAGATAAAATGCAGTGACAACTGCAGTACTGACAATGTTCTTTATAAGAACTGGCTTCTCTTCTGGTTCAGTCTTGCCAGCACAACCCATACCAATAAATTCACTCACTAGAGTATTCTGCCACCGTCTTGGACAGGAAAGGATGCATGACAATCATCACTCGTGTATAGACTCACAGAGCTGAGGTCATTAGAAACTGCTCTGTTTTGTCTGCTTCCTCTTGCAGAGCATGGTGATGGCTATCCCTTTGATGGCAAGGACGGTCTCCTGGCTCACGCCTTTGCTCCGGGGCCAGGAATTGGAGGAGATTCCCATTTTGATGATGATGAACTGTGGACTCTTGGAGAGGGACAAGGTACTGGACCTTTTAATGTTTCAGAATATATGGTCTGCTGGCTGCTATGTTTTAATGCTGTTACAGGCACTCCACTAAATATTTTCACTGACCTGTTCAAAAAATGTTAGGAGGTGAAAATTAATCTATACAATTGTTCTCTACAAAATGTTTATGTAATCCCTAAATAAATATTACCTAGGATTTCCCTCTGTGTTCCTCTACTGTTGCCCCTTGAAACACTGAATTATTCATGGGTCTGATGCTGTGCAACCTTCATGAATTGTGGGACAAGTACACAGACATGACTATGACTTTGAATGCCTCTGTTCTCAGGGAGTCAAATTGCAACACCTTTAAGTTCATTTGTAAGAAGCAGACTGGTCAGTGGTTTTCTGCTGACACACCCTTTTTAAGATGACTTAAGCTGTGGCTCCAGTTCTTAAGCATGGAACCAGCCACCTGAAGTTTTTACATACTCATGGTATCTGTCAAAAGCAAAAGGAATATAAATCCCTCATGCTGATGACCGAGATAAAATTGACATCAAACAGCAGATTAAGAACATCTCCAAGAATCTGTACCAGACAGCTTGCCATACCCTTTAGAAGAATACAGCTTAAGTCAAAATAATATCACCTGAACTAGACAAACAAGACCACATATTAGTAGTCTGGAACCTCCTTTTTCTGCTTGAATTTTGCCACAATCATATAGTACTAACTATAATTCTTCTATAAAATGATATACTGGACTTAGAATACGATTGCAAACTCATGTCTGCCCTTCATTTCAAATTCTAGTTTTTTCAGCCATCCTTCCACTGTAAAAATAATTGAACTTTAACACCAAAACAGTCAAGTCCCTTCTGTTTGGCTTTTTGTTAACTTCAGCAGAAGCACTGATTGGGAGCTGTACTAACTGGACAGATCCCTGCCTCAGACTAACAACGAACAGGAGAAAAGTATATTCCAGATTAGCAGAAATACTTACAGCACAAGCATCCAGCTGGTCACTGCCATTAAAAGAAATGTTGTGGATAAGTGAATTATGTTTTTTATATATTAACATATATTACAGCACCAGTACTGTAGTCTTAAGACTACATGTGACAAACTGACATAAACGCCAGGATGTGGGTGTGCCTGCATATCCTCTATCCCCCTGTGCCACAGCAGATCTCATACAAGTCAAATTGGAAATACCAAAGTGGTTCAGGAGGCACAAGGCGTGCTCAGCTCATGCTCAGCTGCTGCCTGGAACCTTTCAAATTATACCAGACATTTTAGACCACATTACCAAAGCAACTAAATTACTAAATGTATTAACAACACATTTGTAAGTTTGCCTTACCATAGTAACAACAACGTATATATTTTTCTGGGCTAATTTTAGGAACTCTTCATTCTAACACTTCGCCATGAGTAATATCCACGTAATTCTTTCAAAATTACCAGTTATTATTCCAGCTATCATCATCTTGCCAATAGAGAGGCCAGCCACATATTGCATTTCAAAGTGGAAATTCAGACTGCGTTTCTATACCAGTACCTTCCAGGAAAAGAAAATGTACAAACCTGTATTTTTTATATCAGTTAGTGGCTCATTTCACCATTGCATTTCTTCTCTTTATAGTGGTTAGAGTGAAGTATGGAAATGCAGATGGTGAATACTGCAAATTCCCCTTCTGGTTCAACGGCAAGGAATACAACAGCTGCACGGACGCGGGACGCAGCGATGGATTCCTCTGGTGTTCCACAACCCAAGACTTCGATGCAGATGGCAAATACGGCTTTTGTCCCCACGAGTGTAAGTACATCATTGTTTCAACTTTTTTTTTTTTTCTCCCTGGTAGACTGTTCCCTAGTTATTTGCACATGCACTTCTTCCTTTTCCACCTCCTTTCTGACAGATTTAGATTTACTGCTCTTTAATAGCTCCTCAATATCTGAGCAGAGAAAACTCCCTAAAGGATCCCTTGGTGTAGCAGAATTTGTAACTGATGATGACCCACGTCAAGGCCATTAGAGAAAGACAAGGTCATACTGAAGATATGTCTGGAGCAATATCAGCCCCATCCTTATATCAAAGACACTACAGGTCAAGTTTCACAATCCAGCAAAGACAACCACTTCCCAGAGTAAGGACAGGGCCAAATTTGGAGATGGAACACACCAAATGACAGAAATCTCTGCCTACATTGCTGGCCTTTTGAAATACCGAGGTTTGAACTTCAAGCCCTGAATTAAGGTTGACATATGGCTGATTCCCACAGCCCTTCATAAAGAGGTGCTGAGTTTGCCTTATAGCTTCCCCCCAGGGTGCAGCCGGCCCTGCAGGGAGAGCCAGAAGGGAAATGAGCCCCAGGGGTCCCGCATTGAGTGAACAAAGGTCAGGTGTCTGCTTGGGGATAAAAGCTGGGACCACTTGCAGGGAGTCAGGAGTGTCTGTCTGTGGAGTGCACTCCACAGAGCTTCCTGGTTCAGGGCAGACCTCCTGACTCTCCCTGGAACTGTGTCCCAGTCTGTTTAGACCTTTGTGAACATGGGCTGATCAGGTGAGAGTCACCATGTGGGTACCTTTGTCTTGTTTGGCTTTCTGGTCTGGCTGTTCCCCTTGCCGTCCATGGGAAGCCTTAGCTCCATGTTTATACCGCCTGTTGTGGGTTGAATCATGTCTTTTCTGGTATAGTTGGGGGTGGTGTCAATTATATATGAACCGGTTGACTTGTTTGTACCCCTGGTGGTCATTCATGTCATGACTTTCTTGTTTACAATACACTCGACTTATTGGTTTGCCTTTCTGCTGGTTATGTCATTCTTGTTAGGCCTAGTCATTGGCAGAACACCTTTCCACAAACAATTGAAATTCCATCTCCTTCAGAAGTAGTAACTGACAAAAACTAGCAGTTAAGGATGAAATCCATTAAGCCAAACCTCTGCAACTCTGCATATTAATTTTACTAACTGGTGGCCCAGGTCCTTTGAGTCTAGGAGACCTCTTTATTGCAATGTGGCACTATTATTGTCACAGATCACCCTTTAAATGACTTCACCCTGCATTTCCAAATAAAAATGACTGAATTTTAATTGAGTATCTATGCTGGTACAAAGTTATTTATATGTTGGTATACTGTACATTGCTAGCCAGGAGAGCACTCACCTTTTTTGAATTTAGGTTTTTATTTTTAATGCAGGTCTTAGGACTCGTACTCATGAAGCAGTGTCAATAGCTCGCCTTAGATACAGGAATGACACCATATTTCAGAAATCATAACTCTGTCAGTATCTGTACAAAGCTGTTAAAGGGCCTAGGAAAGCTAAGACTGTACTTAATTTCTAACATTTTGGAATGTGAACAGAATCCTCTGTTTTATGAGTGATTTATTTCATGTTTGGAAACACTCATTTACAGATTAGACAATGTCTACAAAGCTGTCATGTAGCCATAAATTTTAAAAATTAAGCTCTAGATAGTAATTCCTGGGTAACAAATAACAAAGTCTGAGGTGTAAGTCTTAGCAAAGAGGCATCCCTGCTTGGACAGCAGAGCAGTCCAGGCCTGTCAACCCATCCAGGTAATAGTTCTCATCCTCAAAACAGAGGTTTCTAAATGCCAGATTTGTGTCTTGATGAGGTGGGGCTGAGCCATATACCAGGTGCTGGTTAGCTCTCAACAAGGCTTGCATTGTTAATGATGAGAGCAGGGAGAGGGAGGGGGCCCATGTTTAGTACAGAGGTGAAGTTGGTGTTACACAGTGCAACTTTCACGACTGAGCAGATATGACACCAGGCCATGAGACCTTTACCTTGCCCCAGGTGTCACTACGCTACTACGGTTGCCAGGCCTTATGTTCGACTACAAAACCTCCATGTCTGTCCTGTGCTTTGGCCAGATAAGGTGCTCACCTCTCATCCTTGCTCAAGCCTGGTGCAACATAAGAATTTCCCTGGACTTACCAATTCTCCATCAGCTTAAGGTGGTCCTGGGCTAAGGTGGTCTTGCATCTCAGCACAGTAAGCCTAGCTAGCTTCCACACTCTTGTTACCTTACATCCCAAGCAATGGATCCACAGGGTCACTCGAACTCCTGCCTGCTACTGCTGTGCCATAGCAAATAACAGAGGGTTATGAAGGAGGATGAAACAAAACAACAGAGCTTTTGTCGGACTCATGCTAATCCCACCTGGAACAACAGTACTGAATGATTTATAATATTATGCCTACATGTAGTGTGTACAAGGAAAGAGAATGCAGACTGTAATCATTAGTTACAGACTTCAGAACTTCTTTAGCCCAACAGTTACTTCAGGAGATTATATGTACAATCAATTCTTCCTAAAATTTGCTATCTCCTTCATTCCCTCATCACCTTTCCCCACATATCCTCTCTCTCAAGTTAATCCTCTCAGCTGGAAAAGCACAAATTTTGGTTTATTTCTTTAAAATACCCCAAATGCTCAGATACAGTTGGAATCAAACCTGGATTATAGATAGCTGGACAAAGCAAGATCCATGTACCGTGACTGAGCCCTCTGTAAAATTCCAAAGTCACACCCAACTGAAAGTGTAAGCAGTGAAGCACTCTCAGGAAGAGTTGTTTTTGGAAGCTGATGTTCTTGGAAGTGGTGTGTGTCAAGGCTTCTGCAACAGAACAGAAGGGTTTCAGCCCTTTTGTTTCTGATCTAATTGTTTCGCAAGATCTCCGAACCGCGATGCACAGATGTTTCTTATAAACTCAGAGGAGCATTGCTCACTCGGGGTTCTGAGACACCATTTGCTAAAACTCAGCTAATAAATTCAGATACGAGAGGATTTACATCATAGAGTCTATGTTGGGGGCAACATTCCTAATTGTCAGAGGTTCCCTCCCATTTAATTAACTGAAGGTAGTTTCAGTTCCCCTCCTTACACAACCACGCTGCATGTTTGGAAACATTGTTAAAGCTATGGCACTGCACCAGGCTTTTCTAAAGTTAACCCCAGACCTGCACCCTAATGTTACAGGCTGCGTCAGATACCATTTGTCAAACCAGGAAGGAAAGCAGGAAGTTGTCTACCTGCTACACAAATCTTATGTAGGTGTGCTGAACTTCCCTTGATCCCATATGGCAAAGGAGACCTTGAATATCCCTCTCTACCAAACTCCACTGACAGAACAGGGAGTTTAGGCTCCGAACTTTGGTCCTCTGGTACCTAATATTTCTGAGATCTGGACTCTGCCTGCATCTCCCTCACACTGGTCACAGCTTTTGTAGGCTGTTGCTCGACTGCTCTGTCAGGCAGAACCCTCATGGACCTGCAGCCACCTCGACCTTGGATGCGTGCCACAGGGTTTTTAGCAGCCTTCCAGCCTTAGGTCCCCTTACATGACAACTGGCTGATTATTCTGGGAAGAGCTAATGGTGCAGTGCAGCTCACAGATTAGTAATGTCCAGTCTGAGTCTGCTCTCACATGAGCCTATCTTCACTGATTTTTCTACTGATGAGCTTACCACGACACACAACTAGAGTCAGGCCCTTACAAGTAAATAAAGCTTTCAGTTTGTTTTGGGTGAAATTACCTAGTCTCCAACTTTCATTTGCATTAAACAAAGATTTTCCTAGTTAAGGCAGGGAGATGGGGCGTAGGATTTGGAAACTCAAACCATTCTTGTTACCATCACATGATGTTACCTCAAGCAAAATGAAAACCTGCATTTTGACTGTGACTCAGAAAGACTCCGTGCAAAGCAGTAAGAGATTGAGTTTCCATAAGGTTTTTGCAACTTAGCCACATTTAAACCAATAAAAAAAAAAGGCTATTAAAATACAGAGTTTGCCAGATCTAGAGCTGGGAGCAGCTCATGTGGTAAGTGAGTCATCTGAACAACTCAGTTTCATTTTGCCTTCCATTTCTATCATTTCTCTATTAAAAAAATAAAGTCTCTCCTATCACAATAGCCATGGTTCTAGTTAATGCATGTTTCCTGAAGTTAAAGCATCTGAGACAAACAGGAACATCTGCAGCTTGCTCTTTTAGGGAGGCACAGTGTTTTGCCTTGAGATAGGACCTCTTTGTGGCTGTTTCCATGTCCAGGATGCAGAACGATACAGATGAGAGCTTGGCCAGCTCAGAGGTTCAGCGAACTCACGCGTGTGAGCCAGGCCTGCAGAGCTCCAAGTTCTGTCCTTAGTGGGACTGGAGTAACTTACTGGTTCATACCCCTGATACTGAGGCCAATGACTGATTTAAGTGGAAAAGGCAAAATGAATCATCTGTGTCACAATACCCCATTTTACTAGAGCCCTTCCCAGTCATCCTTCAGGCAGAAAAGGTCTTGGGATTTTATTTATTACTACTCTAAAAGTGAAGCAAACTCATGAACAATGTCTCTTGCCATCGATGTATCAGACTAAGCAAAGGCAAAACCTCTCAAATCCTGCACAGACACTGCCGTTGTTACAGCTTTTTGGTCATCAAAAACTACAACAGCAAAGCCTCCCCACATACCTGTTAGGGCTTTAGCTGCAACATCAAACTGAGGGAAGGAAAGGTGTCCCCTTGGACACCTTAAAAAAAGGTCAAGTCACAGATACTTTTGGAATTCAAACTGCCACGTTTCCTTCTGAGGTGCTGTTCTTAAATCTCAAGGGGAATTGACGCATGGCTACATAAAGGATTTTTTTGCCTCTGTTCAGGACGAGGCCAGGGCCATTCCATTGCTTTCATGGTTTCTTCTCACCATCACCTGGCGCTCAGAGACACCGTCCTACCCCTGAGGATCCCTTTAGATAGAGCAGCCAAGAGAAGACACAGGCAGATCCACAGGATGTCAGATGCTCTAAGCCACCTGCATTTTCATCTAATTCAATTTGGACATAAATTTAAAATATTAGCATAAGAGATTTTATCTATCTTTCTCTAAATATTCCAGAAAGTTTACTAAAATCCTAAAACAGACCCCAGAACTTTGTTTCAGTTTAATCTGTACTACTTCATCCACAAGAGAGATTTCTGGTTCTCAGGGTCGAGCTATGGGGCCCTGTTTGTGTTTCTCAAAAGACAGCAAGCAGCCCCTAGAAGACCAATACACTACCTTCAGAAACATTAAAAGACAGGAGAGGCCTCCAGTGTTCAGCTTTGTTGGAAGAGCTATATCTGTCTTCTCTTGCTTATCTATTGAGTGCCTGAAGCCAGCTGTGGGGATTCTCAGAAATGAGAAGCAAAGCCTAGAGGAAAAGCCTACAGGTTATTACCTGGCTTTAACTCTACTCTCTGTCAGCACCCTAAAGAAACTGAAAATGCGCACAGATGGCCATCAGGAAAAGCTGATCCAGTTTGTCTGCGGCTCTGTACAAAGTGCCATTCCAGCAAATGTTTTTGATGCGAGGTAAATTTGAGGTTCCTTAGAGCACTAAGGAACATCAGTGACTTTCTTTGAATCCTCTTTCTAAATGCTGTTTACATTAATTTCATATTATGAGGCAGGCTACAAAGGATATACAAAATTCAAACCACAAACAGCTTGGTAGAACTTCTTTCATTCCTCATCCATTTATAAATGTCAAATATCCCTTCCTTGCTACACACTTGTGAAATTGTAACATCCCTTGGTCTACCTTGCCAAGGCAGTTCATTGCTGGTGTGAAATAGAGGTTCTCAGCGTGAAATGCACTGTGCACAACCACTCTCTAATATCTTTCAAGACCTTCACACATTATCATTGGCACACTCTGACTCCTTGTTGATCCCGAGTGTTGCATGTTGACACCCTTCTCTTTCCTTCTCCCTGCAGCACTCTTTACAATGGGCGGCAATGGTGACGGACAGCCATGCAAATTTCCCTTCAAATTTCAAGGCCAGTCCTATGACCAGTGTACAACCGAAGGCAGGACAGATGGGTACCGATGGTGTGGAACCACTGAAGACTACGACAGAGATAAGAAATACGGATTCTGTCCCGAGACTGGTACGGGAAATTCTTGCTTGACTTTGTCATTGTTCTAAAGTCTCCTTTTTTACACCTTCCCTAGCACACACAAAAGCTGTTAGGCACGGTTTCAGCAGAGGTGGACAAGGCAGTAACTACAACAGGAGTGAGCTCTGTGAATGACACAGCATGTCCCAGCACACTGGGTGTTTCAGGGACACACAGACAGCATTCAACCATGGCACTAAACAAACACTGCAGGGTAACTACGAGTAGATCACGATTTGTTAACGGCCCCAGAAAAGAAGTCTCATGTGATGGAAGAAACCACAAATAATATTTTAGCTTAAAACTTACCATTTACACTTGAAAAAAGACATCTTGTTTAGTATGTTAAGCTTGAATTAATAGATCTTTTCAGCAACTCTAAGTGAAATGGTTTAGCCAGGAAAACATATTTCTGCTTAATAAGTTTTTATACTTTTTAACTTGAGTTTTACTATATAAAAGAAAAAAAAATTAATTTATAGCCTTGTATAGCTTGGCAGGTGCTCAATTTTAGGATACAGACTGGAGCCATAAGTATTTAGATTGTATAAGTTAGCTATGGGAGTTCTAATATCTCAGGCTTTTGACAAAGCCAAGGGGAAGCTACAATCAAACTTCGATTCATCCTCTTTGAGTCTTTTGAAAATGGCCTCAGGATTTGCAACAGGGATTTGGTGTACTGGTATTTGGCTTCCTGTTACTTTTGATAACAAGGTGTATTCTTTCAATTTTACCTTACAGATGTTTAAAAAACCAAATGTTTAAAAAAAGGATCAAGTTATTTGTAGCTTTACCACACAGTTAGGAAGACAAAAATCTAAAGGATAGTTCAAGAAACAAAAGAACATATCTAGAAGCTATACACTCAAAGTTTTATGTTATTTTCATACTCTGTTTATGATACCTACTTTAAACAGTAATGTTAAACTTAGTTACGCCCTCTTCCCTCTAAAAGATACTTGGACATGCACATGCAAATGCTGTTTCTTCTATATTACTGCCATACCCTATATGGATGAGAACACAGGAGAAAAATATACCAGGTTTTACAAAAATACTTATTTTAAAAAGTAATCCATATTTGATATCCTTTTCTTGAAAAAATATGCTAAACCATATGTTTTTTAATTGTACCCACCTGTCAATATAAAACAATGCCTCAATTGACAAGACTCCTCTTCTGAACTTCTGGGCATTTTGTTTTTCTTTTTTTTTTTTTTTAACTTCAAAGCTTATGTTTCAGTGGGACACCTACTAACCAGGTGAATACTCAATAGTCCTTTAATCCTTCTGACACTAAACCCATCTCTGACTTATTTGAGGCACACTTTAAAACACCACCAGGAGATACCAGAAAAAGATACTTGCTTCACAATCACCTTCCACAAATAACTGCTAGGTGCTGCCTTCTCAGATCTGTGAGCACGAGTCCAGAGCTCATTCCTACTCCCACCAAAACTGTGGGCAAGTTAATTGCGGTGGCAATGCCTAGACTGTTCCCTTTTTTCATTGCCAGGTAATTGCCTTTCTAAATATTACTTTTAATCTTATTCCTCATATTCTGAAGAGGATTGCAGATTTTCTGCTTGCTTGCTAGTTTTAATGTGTAGTTTGGGAGAAAATGCATCAGTTTAACCTCACTTAAGGGATTCCCTTCTCACTGTTTTCCTGCCATTTTCCACAGCCATGTCAACAGTCGGTGGAAATTCAGAGGGAGCCCCTTGTGTATTCCCCTTTGTCTTCCTTGGGAATAAATATGAGTCCTGCACAAGTGCGGGCCGCAATGATGGCAAGCTGTGGTGTGCTTCTACCAGTAGCTATGACGACGACCGAAAGTGGGGCTTCTGTCCAGATCAAGGTAAGATCTTTGCCAGAGCAGTGTGGTACCAGCACACCGACCACACTGATGGCGTCACACCTACCATCATTTCATTCTCAGACTTACCACTCCTGCCTGGTTACGGTACTCCCTAAACCAAAACCTGAGCAGAACCCCTCCATTTAAATGTAAGGCTATTGTTAAAGTCAGTTCCTCATTTGTTTGAAACATTCAGATTTTCTATAATTATAATGACAAAGTATCTTTGAAAAATATAAAAATAAAATAAATAGATATTTTTCCTTCCAAGGCTAAAAGTACTAGTTCCTCCACAAGCGATATAGTATTTCACATCAGCCAAATTAGTAACAAATGCTAAATGTAAAAATTTAATATATTTGTGACTGATATTGCCAAATATTAAAAACATCTTTAAAAAAAGAAGAGAGCACCAGTATAAAGGCTGTATGGTAATTATCAGTATATGAAATTATTTCGGTTAATCTTTGTCCTTATTTGTAACATGAGTAAAATTAAATAGAGCAAAAGGCTTTTTATACATCTGCAAACAAATTCAGGTTTTTCTTCCAGGAGAAAAATAATTGCCAAATTTCAGAGACAGACACAACTATACAGACCTGTTTGTCACTTGCATGACATCTCATGATGGAAAGTAAGATCTGAGGTCTAGACTGCAAGATTAATTCTTCCCTGATTAAAAAATGTCTGATTTTATTTGCTACACTTCCTTTTTTCACAGAAGAACTAAGACTGTGGTCAAAGCCACTTGCATGTGAGACAGCACCAAAAATCAACTACAAAAGAGATTTTAGAAACCCTCTAATGAAATGTCATTTCTGGCCATATGTATGACATTCACTGTTGGAGGCTGTAAATATTAATTATGCTATTCATTATTTGGAGATTTTTGATGGGTAGCAAGGCAAATAGAATCACAAGATTCCGAATCACCTGAGTGGTACACTTCTATTCAGATGCAAGCAGCTAATACTACCTTGCTGTGTTGTTTAGGATACAGCCTCTTCTTGGTTGCCGCCCATGAATTTGGCCATGCCATGGGATTAGAGCACTCCGAGGATCCGGGAGCTCTTATGGCCCCTATCTATACCTACACCAAGAACTTTCGACTTTCTCAGGATGACATTAAAGGGATCCAGGAGCTATACGGTAAAGTCCTCTCTCATCAGCAGAACTCATCAGAAAAGCATGCAGCCCAGGTTGAAAACTGGGACTCAGACCTTGCAGTGAATTACACACTGCACAATACCACCAATGCCAGAAATATCCCCTGTTCCTTTCTCCCTGCTTTCTTCATGTTACTACCACGGCTCCTACTTCATTCAAATGCCACAATTTAAGGATGAAGGGTCAGTAAATTTACTGAGCAGCAGCCCCAAAAATCCTCATAACCAACCTCAGATGAAAATTTCTAATGCTTTTACTGGGACAATGAAATGCTATGCTTCCCTCCAGCTTGAAATACCTGATGTGGGTGGTTTGGGCTATTATTGTCTACAACACCGAGCTTCCCAGACTGCACCTCCATGTAAGCAGGGCAGGACATTGTTTCCTGTCCCAGCCTGGAAACAGTTCTCATTGCCTTCCCACAACAATTTGGGCTGCACCATTGCAATATCATTTTCAGAGAGCATATGGGAGCTTGTTTTGCCAATGACCAGGCCCAACAAAAATGATAACACCAGCAGGGAGATGAACCAATATGCAGACTGTATTGTAGACAGAAATGTTACTATATGAATGACCGCCGGGGGTACAAACAGGTCAACAAGCTCGTGCATGATTGACGCCACCCCCAACGATCCCACAAACAACATGACCCAGCCCACAACAGGTGGTACAAACAGTGACCCGAGGTTGCCCACAGTTGGCATGGGAAACAGCCAGACCAGCCAGTTAAACACACGAGAAAAAGGTGCCCACATGGCAACTCTCACCCGATCGACCCGCGTTCGCAAAGGCCTAAACAGACCGGGGCCCAGCTCCAGGGAGAGTCAGGAGGTCTGCCCTGAACCAGGAAGCTCTGTGGAGTGCACTCCACAGACAGACACTCCTGACTCCCTGCAAGTGGTCCCAGCTTTTATCCCCAAGCAGGGACACCTGACCTTTGTCAACTCACTGCGGGACCCCTGGGGCTCATTTCCCTTCTGGCTCTCCCTGCAGGGCCGGCCGCACCCTGGGGGGAAGCTATAAGGCAAACTCACCCCCTCTTTATGAAGGGCTGTGGGAATCACCCATATGTCAACCTTAATTCAGGGCTTGGGGTTCAAACCCCAGCATTTCAGAGCTGGAACTTTGACATAAATATATTTGGCGAGCTCCTGGAGAAGAAATATATTTAAGTATTTTTATGTTGGTATCTTTAAAATTTATTATTTTCTCAACATAAACACTTAGTAAAATGCATGAGTATCGTTATGACTAAAGTACCTTCCATGTGTATATTCTCCATCTCTAGAGGCACAAGTATACTAAAGTCAATTAAGCAGTTGAAGAAAACCTAAACCATTTCTCTATCCGTGCTTTTCACTTTTCTACTGAGATATCTTTCTAATTGTAAATTACTATATTCTATAGTATTCAACACCTTAGAAATGATAATAAGAATATACCAAAATGGTTACCACATGAGACACATTTTTATCAAAAATCTGATTTAAATCCTCATTTTTTCCTTGTTCATAGCTGCTTTAATTAAGAATGGGAATTGAGACATGGGCAAGGTTAAGTGAATTTTCTAAGCTCACACAGAGCTATCTTTGATACAGTTCAGAATTTCACCCAGTTGTCTCAAAGAACATTTCAAAACCTGAGACAAAATGATCTTTCTTGCCTCTTTATAAATGATATAACCCTTTACAAACTGCTTTCTATATAAAACAAATATTTAAAAACCCTTTGTTTTCTTCCATTATTATCTCAAATCAGTCATACCCTACTTTGCTTCGTACAGTAAGTCAACCTCTCCACAAAAAAACACGGCAAATTTCTCATAAGGCAATACAGCAGCAGACAAATAATAAAACAAAATAAAATAAAAGATGGTAAAGTGCATGTTCTGAAGAGCACATTTTGTTTATTCAGGAGGGCAGAAAGATCATACAAATGGCTCAAAATGCATCTTTGTAACTTGTAAAATATTGTCTGTCTATAAGGAGGAGAAATCCACTTTGACATCTCCCTCAGCAGAGCTGCAGATAATTCTGAACAGAAGTGCATTTCTCTTTTTTCAGAAGCCAGCAAAATAAAACCTGTAATGTTAACACTTGAATAGTCACTGCCAAATAACTTTTGAGTTCAATAAGCAGCTCAACATGGATAGTGTCTGGAATGAGGCCTCACAGCACCTTAAGGCAGGACTTGAAGCTAAGGTCTCCTGAGCTGCACTTGAATAAAGATGTCCAAAACATTTTATTCTAAATTTTTTCTCCTTCAAGCACCACTTCCAGATTATTCCCCTTCTAGAAATTCTGGCTGTTGTCTGTGTAACCTATGCAGTGCCCTATGGCAGTGTGACAGTATCTCTGGTCTCCATTACAGAAGTATCCCCTGATGTTGAACCTGGGCCAGGGCCAGGCCCAGGCCCACGTCCAACCCTTGGACCTGTCACTCCAGAGCTCTGCAAGCATGACATTGTCTTTGATGGAGTCGCACAAATTAGAGGAGAAACGTTTTTCTTCAAAGATAGGTAAGTGAGATAAATTGCTTACCAATGAGGCCTCAAGGGAGGAATCTGTCAGACTATTCATCAAAGTCTAGAAATTTATTATTAGGCACAATCTCTGTCCTTTCTTTTGTGTGCTCAGAAACAGCAAAAAGTCCTTATCAACCCTGAGGGAAAGGGGTGGCAAATTCTGGGTTTACAGTTAAATAAAGTGGCTTTCCTTGTCGCAATAGTACACTGCTGGCTCATGGTCAACTTGGGTTCCACCAGGATACCTACGTCCTTTTTCACAAGGCTGCTTGCCAGCCTGTTTGTCTCTAATATGTACTGGTATTTAGGGTTTTTCCTCCCCAAGTGCAGGACCTTGAGCTGGCCTTTGCTGAACTGCACAAGTTTCCTGTCATCCCCCTTCTCCAGAGGTCAAGGTCCCTCTGAATGGCAGAGCAAACCTCTGACCTATCACCCGTTCTTCCCAGTTCTGGGTCATCAGCAAACTTGCCGAGGGTGCACTCTGCCCCATCATCCAGATCGTTACTGCCAATGTTAAACAGTCCTCTAGCCAGTGCTGGCACCTGGTGTACACCACTGGTTACTGGCTTCCAGATAGTCTTCATACGACTGACCTCACCCTCCAGGCCTGGCCAGTCCACCTCACTGCCTGCTCACCTCACCCATACTTCAGCAGCATCTCTAGGGGAATCTTAGTGAAAACAGCATCAAAAGCCTTTCTGAGCTGCTTTCCCCTCATCTACCAAGCTAGTCATTCCATCATAGAAGGTTATCAGGTTGGTCAAGCATCACTTCCCATTTGATAATTCATGCTTACTACTCCCAACCTTTATGTCCAAAAGATTGTCTGTAATTAGAGATAGGAGAGATGATTATCTCCTACCACCTTTATCTTATCACCTTTTCTTAGCGCTGTTTTCAAACTTCTTTGAAAGTCTGGAATTTTCAACCTCAGTCACTATTTTAGACAGTTTTGTGGTGATTTTTACTGGGATCATGCATGTCAAGACGCTATGACAACAACTGTGTCGGTGGTAGTTCTGGCTAAAATCAGGATACAGGAACACCACAAACCTCACCAAAAATAGAGCAAACAAACAAAAAAGCCTGTTCTCATTAAATTTTCTGCTCGATCTTACAGATTGGAGAGCAAAAACTAACCTTGGTGTGAGCCTTGCTGGCTTCTGTGTAGTCACACGAGGGTTGCTTAAAAGGGTGAAGCAGCTGGGAGACACATCCAGACTTATAAATGCTTATGCAAACCAGATATGACCCCCAAAATCTTTAGAAATTTACCCATCTGTAATGTTAATCACAAAATTAGCAATGGAAGAGGTGCATTAGCCAGCACTGCCTGCCAAAGAAGGATTCATTCCCTATAAAATATTTCCGGATGCCTTTTGTAGCAAAACCTACAAGGACTGTAACTGAGCAATGGAAAGCCCATCGCTTTCAGTGGAGTAGAACTCTGGAGGCACTATCCTTCCTGGCTGCATTTCACGTAGCCTGCACACAGAGGGAAACCTTCAGTCTGATTGCAGGGAAATTTCCAATCTCAACTTCTAAAAACACTCCTCAAAAAAAGTAGCTCATCCAAAACTGGGGGCAGTAATCTCAAATGCCTCTTCCACCATGGAGACACTGTTTTAGCAAATCTTTAATTCTAGCATAACTTTCACTATGATAGACTTGTCCAAGGAGGATCTGTTCTTTTCCCATGTTCATAAAGATACAATCACGAAAATCTGTGAGCAAAGCCTCATCCCTGAGTGCTTTAATCCTCATTGAGCCCAAAATCATTAGATAACAGTATTAAGTGACTCAGGGCTGCTGTAATAACACATCAAGGACACTGGTGATTGGGACAGGCCCCATGTGTGCAAGGCCTCCAAGGCAGAAGATACATAAGGTATTTTTGATGCAAAACCAGAGACATTCCTGATAAAATAAGGTGGCTGCAGCTCCCACTGCCTTTGCCAGGGCCAGTATTACCCAGCTGCTGAGCACTGGAGAAGTCACTTGGCAGCGTGACAGTGAGAGACACTAAAGCTCCTTTTTCCCTGCCATAAATCAACGCCTAATTTGAAATCATTTATCCTCAGTTACCCTCAACATTCTTCCAAAGCCATTGAAGATCTGGGCCCACACACATTCACTGAACTTGCCTAAATCAAACACTGACTCCTATCAGATAGAAACATAGGCAGGCATCTGAAGCTGATGGAAGTGTTACAACTCACCTGCAAATGCTCCTTTGGCAGATGTCAGCTGAAATCTAAAAGG